>NC_056627.2:356817129-357039629 GCF_002870075.4 Lactuca sativa | reverse complement strand
TTCAGATTTTTGAAACCCTAGTTTTCATATTCTTGTCGATTTGAGCTTGAATGTATATGATATAGAATAATGAGATCAAAATATTAGGTGTTACAAAGTATTTATTCATATGCATATGCATATTTATTATTACACATATGCATATGCATATACTTATTCATATACGTATGAATATAATTATTCTTATGCATATGCATACACTTATTTATATGCATAAATATACTTATTTATATGCATATGCATATACTTATTCTTATGCATATCCATATGTATATACTAATTCATATGCATATGCATATACTTAATAATATGCATATGCTCATGCATATGCATATACATAAGCATAATCATATGTGTTTAATTACATCATGCATATACTTATTCTTATGCCTATGCATATACTTCTTCACATACATATGGATATATTTATTCATATGAATATGTATGTGCTTATTCTTATGCATATAAAGACATTAAAAATGTTCTTTAAGATGTGCGTATGTTTTGTTTTTCAAATGTTCATATACACAAGATAGATTTGTGTTCAGCATACTTGATGATCTCTTCGACCAGCTGCATGGTCATCTTGGGTTTCCAAGATAGATTTGCGTTTAGGCTACCTCCAGATGCGAGTCAGAGATGAGGATGTACAGAAGACTGCTTTTTCAGACTCGCTATGGCCACTACGAGTTTGTGGGCCAGATTTCCTCCTTCGACTATGATAGCCACGGGCTGTTGATGCTCCATCACAGAATATGGGTTCCGTACGCAGGCAGTGTGCACCATATCCTGATGAAGGAGGCGCACAAGTCCATATTTTCCATCCATCCCGGGGCGACGAAGATGTATAGAGCTTTTCGTTCGGGTTACTGGTGGCCCTGCATGAAGTAGGATGTAGCATGGTACGTCGAGAGATGCCTAACCTGCAGGAAGGTCAAGGTGGAGCACGAGAGGCCTCACAGAAACAAGTAGCCATTAGACATCCCTATGTGGAAGTGGGAGGATATTACTATGGATTTCATCACGAAGCTTCCCAGGAACACACGGTGAGTGGATTCAATTTGGGTCATCGTGGATTGATTGACCAAGAGTGCCCATTTCATCCTGATCCACGAGAGCATTTCGGCCGAGAAGCTGGCCGAAATATACATCAGAGAGGTAGAAGCTCGATACGGAGTGCCAATTTCCGTGATTTGTGACCGAGATGTACGGTTCACTTCCAGATTATGGAAGACATTTCACGATGAGTTGGGTACTCGTCTGCACTTTAGCACAACTTTTCACCCGCAGACGGATGGTCAGAGAGAGCGGACAATTCAAACTTTAAAGGATATGCTGCGAGCGTGTGTCTTAGATTTTGGTGGTAGCTAGGATACCTACCTTCCCCTGGCAGAGTTTTCCTACAACAGTAGCTACCACGCCAGTATCGACTGACCTCCCTTCGAGATGCTCTATGGGAGGAAGTGCAGGACCCCAATATGTTGGGGTGAGGTCGGTCAGAGAGTGATTGGGAGTACCGAGGTGGTACTCAAGATGACAGAGAGGATCCAACAGGTCTGGAGTAGACTCCAGATGACCCAGAGTATGCACAGGAGCTACACAGACAGACGTCGATAAGATATGGAGTTCCAGGTTGGAGACATGGTCCTCTTGAAGGTGTCACCTTGGAAAGGTGTCATTCGGTTCAAGAAGCGGGGCAAGTTGGGCCCCAGGTACATCCGACCGTTCAGGGTATTAGCCCGGGTGGGCCAAGTTGCGTATCGACGGGATCTGCCATCCGAGCTTAGTAAGATCCACAACACCTTTCATGTCTCCCAGCTGTGGAAGTGCTTGGTAGATGACTCCGCAGTGGTGCCTGTAGAGGATATTCAGGTGGACGACAGCCTGGACTACATTGAGTGACCGGTAGCCATTCTCGATAGGAACATGAAGGCGTTCAGAAACAAGGATGTAGAACTGGTGAAGGTTCAGTGGCAGCACCGTAAGGGCTCGGAATGGACGTGGTAGCCAGAGGGCGAGATGAGGGAGCATTACCCTGAGTTATTTCCAACAGCAACAGCAGACTTCGAGGACGAAGTCTAATTCAAGTGGGGGAGATTTGTAACATTTGGGATTAATAAGATACTAATTATACTATTATTAATAGCTTAATGAATGGAATTGGTTTGGGCTTGGACCATTGAATCCTTATGTTAGGACTGAGAAGTACCGTACGCAGGGCGTATTATGCCAAGTACGCTCAGCGTACTCATGAGACAAAGACGCGCATGCCATGCACGTATGGCCAACGTACCATGAGTACGCACAATATACATATACATACTCTAAAACCTTAAATTTTAGGGTTTGATCCTATATAAAGGACCATATGCCTTTGGTCCAGCCCCCCTCTCACCCTTAGATAGCCATTACGAAAACCCTAACCCATATTTGTGTGTTCTTGTGATGTGGTAGCCACTTGAGAGCATTTTAGTGTTGTGTTAGAGTTTTGGAAGAGAAAGAAGTTTGAAGAAGGAGCCAAGATTCAGAAAGAGCTTGTAGATCCAGAGGATTAGCACCATTTCTGACTTATTTGAGGTATCAAGCTTCAAACTTGATCATTATATGCTTAGATTTGATTTTGGGGTGTTTTATGTCACTTTTGGACTCCATTGTTGAGGTTGCTTGAATTTTTGATAGTTTCAGACCATAAGAGCTGTCCTTTTGAGATCTTTGAAGCACTTAGAGTCATAAAAATCGAACCTTGATGGTTAAGCCACAACCATGCAAGTGTTTGATGGCCACAAAGTTTTGTTAAGGACCAAAATCTTGTTTTAACCCCCAACCATGCATGCAAGCACATAAAGTTTGTAACTTTATGGACTAGGATGTCTTAAAAGACCTGGATCTACATTCTGGACGTGAGGAATTAATGGATTAAGTCACAAATGGAGCCCTAAGGAAACTGGCCGATACGCGGGGCGTACACCCTGGTATGTTGTGCGTACTGGGTCAACTTCCCACTTTTGGTAAAGGCCAACGTACGTTAGGCGTACGTGCTAGCTACACCGTGCATACTCATGCAGAGTGGCGAACTTGGGCTTTTTGGGCCTTAAAAGTTTGGGCCTGGATAGTTGGGCCCCAAGTCCCACTGTGGGGTAGAGTTTATGGGTGTAGAACTGAGATTTAGAGTATTGGGCCTTGTGGGCCTTATTGGGCCACTCGAAATCATTTATTATGGGATAAGGATTTATTAGGCTTGTAATAAGGCCCATTTGAGGAGTTAGGCCCGATTTATAAAATTGGGCCATTATTGGGCCATTAGTGGGCTAGAAAGATAAGATGGAATTGGGCCTTGGGTATGGTCTAAATTAGACCAAGGGGTAAAATGGTCATTTTACCCTAAGAAGTATTATGGATTTTGACTAGTTGTTATGATAATGATAGCCGGGGAGTCATCAGAGTAACTGTTGGAGATTCCTTTCCGTGATATTCGATACTCAACTTTACGAGGTGAGTTACCTTCGAGTAGAAGTGGGTCGAAGACACCAATGCCGGCCCACTAGTAGTTGCCTATAGTTGAGACGATTGTCTTTGAGATAATTATCTGGTATGCCACAATATGTTGTGCTTTATGTGCTAGGATGCTCAGATATTATGTGATAGTGGTAGGAGGGGTGAAATAGTCCCCGGTTACCAGTTGAAAGAGAACGAAGGGGTAGACAGTACCCATATATGCCTAGCAGTATGCTTATGATATGTTATTATGTGGTAGTAGTAGGGGGTGAAATAGTCCCCGTAACCAGTTGAGATAAACTGAAGGGTAGGTCGGGCACCCATATATGCCTGACACAGGTAGGTCGGACACCCCGGTATGTCTGACAGGGGTAGGTTGGGCACCCCGATATGCCTAACAGGGGTATGTTGAGCACCCCAGTATGCACGACATGGTAGGGCAGGAACCCAAATATGCCTACCAATATGTTTATTGTATGACATGTGGTATGATGGAGGAACTCACTAAGCTTTGTGCTTACGGTTTTTAGTTTTTGTTTCAGCTTCTTCTTCTTTGAAGGGAAAGGAGCCGACATGATGGCAGTGCAGCACACACACAGTTTCCGCATATGAGATTCTTGGGATTTGTACTCTGACATTATCTTCCTATGTTAAGTTTTGAGATAGTTGAATTATGGTTTTTCATGATATGAGATAACATTGATGGCATTTTCAGTAATCTATTTTATAATTGTTTAATTTAAAATGAAATTTTTGGTCGTAAATTTTGGGATGTTACAAGTTGTTATTAGAGCCTTGGTTTGTGGGATTTGTACACACCTTCGAGGGTGTATGGACTCAAATCGAGGGTTTGAAAGATTTTTACAAGAAATTTTTTTTTCCAAAAAATTAAAGTTAAGTGTTTTGAGAAAGAATAAGGTGTGTGATGCATGCAATCGGCCGAGCTCAAGTAAGTTTTCCTCAAGATACCATACATGTTTGCTATGATATATGATATAATTATGAGAACTGAATGCTAGATTAGGGCTAAGGATCTATGAGGGATGCCTTATGTTCTTGCTATATTTGCTTATTGAATTACATGTTAAAACTGAATAGTCAGTGATATGATGGCATGATTAGGACATGCTTGGTTTGGTTACTCAATGCATGAATGCTACTTGCTTTGTGCTTTAGGAGTTCTAGTTATCTCTGGCTAACTAGTAAACAAATATGTTAAGTTACATATTACGAGGACTAAATAATTTTAGAAGGTTAGGTCCAGCCCTATTTCACAGCTCTTGTTTGAGTCCAACCGTTGTAGGGTAGGAACTCTCATTCGAAGAATTATCTAGTCTTAGTAATATGTAATGGTATTCACGAGCTCGTTAGGGAGAGATAATAGGGACTTCTTATACAACTGATGGCGGAGAGTAGGTCGGAGAGTTACCCTATGGTAAGCCTAGGATGAGATTAGTGCAGTGAGCGGTAGTAGCGAAAGAGACTTGGTGAAGTCAAGGCATTCCTTGAGGAAAGTACCGATAGATGTGGAAGGTAGTATGGGCCCATACTATTGAAAGCAGAGGAACTGTACTCGTGTCAAGGAGGGCTGAGATAGAACCAGGGAACTTGTAGAGTGTGTGAGACCTCTTGAGATTATTTATGACCCTGACAATTATGTGTTTTGTTTCATAATGGTGGTGACACGTCATGGAGCAGGAGGTTTAGGGTCTGGATCAGGTTCAGGTTAGGGTTTGGGTTTCGAGTTGGTTGATGATGGATTAAGCGAGTTCATCGTGTCTGAGATTACGAGAGGAATCCTTGAGGTGACCCCGGTGACTTTTGGGTCGATCAAGGAAGGGATCATTGAGCTGATGGAAGATCGCCTTAGAGCATTCCAGAGTGACATGGCATCTAGCCAGTCTGGGAAGCGCACACTCTCCTTTAAGGACTTCAGGGGATGTTGTGTGCTAGAATTTCATGGGGTGAAGGACCCCATTGTGGCTAGGAGATGGATGGAAGGCATCGAGTCTGCTCAGTTGACGAGCTTCTGCCATGAGGGGTCGAAGGTCCGGTATGCTGTAGGGTGTTTGAGGGACAGAGACAGAGATTGGTGGGAGGCAGTCAGTGATTCATTGGGAGCCCTAACCGTTGAGGCTATGACTTGGTCGGACTTTGTGACCAAGTTTAGGGCCGAGTTTGCATCGGATGTGGAGCTCCAACAGCTGGCCATGGAGTTCTTGATATGAGGCAGACGACCGAGTCAGTGGCGGAGATTAACGCCAAGTTCGGGGCGAGAGCCTTATTAGTGCCCCAGTACGCGATTGATGAGGAGATGAGGAAGACCCGATACCATGACATGTTGAGAGTTGACATTCGGAAACATGTAAGCTACTCAGAATGCCCGACCTTGGATGACATAATAGCCAAGGTGAGGGAGAGGGAGATTGTCATAGAGCACCTCTGGAAGAGGAAGGCGGAGACGGGGCAGACGATTGGGGTTTCTGGGAAGAAACCCAAGGGATTCGACTCGAGGTCGAAGGGCTACTAGAGCCGGAGCCACTACGGGAAGTACAGTAAGCCATACGAGGGAGGTTGTAGAGCTGGGGGATCAGGCTGCTATAAGTGTGGCAAGACTAGGCCCTTCAGCAAGGATTGTATAGCCTCTATCCCCGCTATTCAGACATCAGACATGCCGTGGTTTTACTGCAACCAGTGAGGCCATAAAAGGACCAATTATCCGAGGTTGGTACCAGCAACGCTAGTGGTGGCGCCAGCTCCAGTGACCCTGCGGATCACGGATGATTGACAGGGCAAGATAGATGCTCCCTTAGTGAGGAGCCGAGCCTTCCGGCTGACTACCGAGGAGGCGCGTGCCACACCGGATGTGGTGATGGGTATGTTTTCTTCTCCCTAACTCTTATTACATGTCAGATATGATATTTATGTATTATGTGTTTTGTTTTGGATCGTTCCATGTGAACGACATCCCAGTTCAGGTGTTAGTTGACTCCGGGGGCTATCCGATCATTTGTCTCTCTTGCACTTAGCAAGAGGTTTTCTGAGTCTTCAGGAATGTTGGATTGTCCTCTAAAGGTTGAGATTTCTGACGAACGATCTGTCCGGGCATCAGAGGTTTCTAGAGATTGCGTCTTGAGGTTGTACGACAAGCGGTATCTTGTGGATTTGGTTCCCATTCCTTTGAGGGGGAACAAGGTTATCATAGGCATGTATTGGTTGAGCCCTAATTGGGCGATGATCGATTGTGCACAGTAGTTGGTATGTGTTAGGACCCTAAGTGCGAGAGAGTTGGTGATTCAGGGCGAGAGACCACGGCGTGGACCAGCCATATGCTCAACAGCGAGGGCTAGGTGCTACCTTCAGCAAGGTTATGCAGGGTATGTCGCTTACGTTATGCATACCTGCGAGGCAGGTAAGGCGACCGTGAGTGATATGCCGGTGGTTCGAGAGTACCTGTACGTATTTCTTGAGGAGTTTCCTAGGATACCTCCGTAGAGACAGGTGGAGTTCAGGATCAACATAGTCCCTTGAGTGGCTCCGATAGCCAAAGCACCATATCGGTTGGCTCCTCTGAGATGCAGGAGTTGTCTACACAGCTTCATGAGCTGTTAGACAAGGGATTCATTAGGCCAATCAGTTCACCTTAGGGAGCCTCGATCCTATTTGTGAAGAAAAAGGATGGGTCGCATCGGATGTGTATAGACTAACAGAAGTTGAACAAGGTAACGGTGAAGAACCGTTGCCCACTTCCGAGGATTGATGATCTCTTCGACCAGCTACATGGGGCATATTGGTTTTCCAAGATAGATTTGCGTTAAGGCTACCACCAGATGCGAGTCAGAGATGAGGATGTACATAAGACTGCTTTCCGGGCTCGCTATGGCCACTACGAGTTCGTGGTGATGTCCTTTGGGATCACCAATGCTCCTGTCGTGTTCAAAGACCTCATGAACCACATATGCAGACCGATGTTGGATCGGTATGTGATAGTCTTTATTGATGATATCTTGGATTACTCCAATATGCAGGAGCAGCACGAGGAACACTTATACGCTAAGTTCTCCAAGTGCGAGTTCTGGTTGCGTGAGGTGCAGTTTCTGGGGCACCTTGTCAACCAGAAAGGTATTTTGGTCGACCCAGTCAAGGTAGAGGCTGTGATGATATGGGAAGTTCCGAAGTCTCCATCTGAGATTTAGAGTTTCCTTGGGTTAAAAGCCTATTACCGGATGTTCATACATGACTTCTCCAAGATAGTAGTACCCTTGACCCGGCTGACGAAGAAGGTCGTTGCATTTCGCTGGGGGCCTAAGCAGCAAACAACGTTCGAGACATTGAGACAGAGGTTGTGCGAGGTGCTGATTTTAGCCCTGCCAGAGGGAATTAAGGATTTTGTAGGATACTACGACGTGTCCATCTTGGGTTTGGGCACAGTGTTGATGTAGAGGGGGCACGCCATTGCCTATGCCTCGAGGCAACTGCTGCCTCATGAGGCAAACTACCCGATGCACGACCTAGAGTTGGGAGCGGTTGTTTTTTTTTCCTCAAGATTTGGCGACACTACCTCTATGGGGTTCGTTGTACCATTTACACAGACCACAAGAGCTTGAGGTACCTCATGGATCAGCTGAATCTGAATATTAGGCAGCGCCGGTGGTTAGATGTGGTGAAGGATTATGATTGTCAGAAGATCTCGGAGGCCCAGCAGGAGGCTATGAAGGAGGAACACCATAAGAGTGAGCGTATTGTGAGCCAGATTTCCTCCTTCGACTATTATAACCGCAAAATGTTGACGCTCCACCGCAGAGTGTGGGTTCCATGTGCAGGCGGTGTGCGCCAGATCATGATAGAGGAGGCACATAAGTCTAGATTTTCCATCCATCCCGAGGCGATGAAGATGTATAGAGATCTTCGTCCTGATTACTGGTGGCCTGCATGAAGCGAGATGTAGCCTGGTACGTCGAGAGATGCTTGACCTATAGGAAGGTCAAGGCGGAGCACCAGAGGCCTCACGACAAGACGCATCCATTGGACATCCCTGTGTGGAAGTGGGAGGATATTACTATGGATTTCATCACGAAGCTTCCCAAGACCGCACATGGAGTGGATTCGATTTGCGTCATCTTGGATCGGTTGACCAAAAGTTCCCATTTCATTCCGATTCAGCAGAGCGTTTCGGCCGAGAAGTTGGCCAACATCTAAATCAGAGAGGTAGTAGGTTGACACGGAGTGTCAGTTTTCGTGATTTATGACCGAGATGTACGGTTCACTTCGAGATTCTGGAAGAGATTTCACAATGAGTTGGGTACTAGTCTGCACTTTAGCACAACTTTTTACCCACAAATGGATGGTCAAAGTGACCAGACCATCCAGAATTTGGAGGATATGCTGCGGGCGTGTGTCTTAGATTTCGGTGGTAGCTGGGATACCTACCTTCCCCTGGCAAAGTTTTCCTACAACAATAGCTACCATGCCAGTATCGACTGAACTCCCTTCGAGATGCTCTATGGTTGATATTTCTACTGTAATTCCTTTTTTTGTGAAAGACTCACCAAGACCCAAGAAAATTTGGGTTCCTAAATCTGCTTAAATTTGCGGGTAATCAGTGACGAGCAGTTTGACAACGAATGGTATATAGATAGTGGCTGCTCGCGTCACATGACAGGAAGGAAGGAAGGAAGAACTAAGGGAGTTTCGGTCCCTAAAAGATGGTGGATGTGTAAACTATGGAAACAATTCCTATGGAACAATCAAGGGGTATGGCATGATAACCAATGGAGATTTCTCAATTAGGAAAGTGGCGTATGTAGAAGGATTACAACACAACCTCATCAGCGTGTCACAATTAGTTGTGGGCATAAGTTTGAAAGTATTATTTGATGATGAGGGGTTTGAGATAATTGAAAAACAATCCAAAAAGGTTCTGCTGAAATTTGAACGTAAGGGAGAAATATACCCTCTGAATCTAAACCCAATTTGAGGTACTCCAGCTATTTTTCTGTAGTCAAAAGCGAATACCGATGAAAGTTGGTTATGTCATCGACGCCTATCGCATCTGAACTTCAAAGACATCAACAAATTGGTGTTTGGTGACCATGTTCGGGGTCTCCCTCTTATCAAGTTCGATAAGGAGCATCTATGTGCTGCATGTGAGATGGGCAAACAAAGCAGAAAGAGTCACCCTACACGCATAAATACAAAGATAGTTGAAGCACTTGAACTATTGCACATTGACTTGTGTGGACCTTCGGCTATCAAAAGTATTTGTGGTAGTAAGTACATTCTTGTAATTTAGGATGATTTTTCACGTTTCAACTGTGTTTTCTTTCTTAAACAAAAATCAGATGCAAACCCCAAGTTGAAGACATTTATTAAACAAGTGGAAGTACAGTTGAGGAAGACGGTCAGAAACATCAGAAGTGACAATGGTCTGGAATTCAAAAACAAAGATTTTGAGGATTTTCTGGATGATAAGTGGACAACTCACAATTTTTCGGCCCCCTATACACCACAACGGAATGGGATTTTTGAAAGACGAAATCGTTCTCTTTGTGAAGCTGCCAGAACAATGCTTACTTTCGCTTCACTATCATTATACTTCTGGGCTGATGCAATTGCCACTGCTTGCTACACTCCTTGCTTAAAAAAAGATTCTCAATTACTCCATATGAGATCTTAAATAATAGGAAGCCTAATGTCAAAATTTTCCACTTATTCGGTTCAAGGTGCTTTATTTTCAACTCTAAAGAAAACTGAAAAAGTTTGACGTCAAAGTTGATGAGGGAATATTTATGGGTTATTCTCTGTCATCAAAAGCATACAGAGTGTTGAATAAATGCTCCAAAAGGATTGAAGAGACTTTTTATGTCACCTTTGATGACAATTATATGAAGAAGGTTCAAAGGACTGCAAGTGACCTAGGTGACATATTCCCAGAATTTGGACAAGTCTTGGTTCCAATATCCAACCTGTTCGAGGAATACATTCGGCTGTTTGATGAACCAGAGAAAGCGATTCATTCAGAAGCGAAAGTAGCAGATAACAAAATAGATAATCTCAAAAAGGTCATCGATGAAGCTGCCAAAGAGATGGAAAGTGAACCTCCTACAGCTAAAGGTGCACAAACCACAAATGACTCTCCACGCAAAGGCTCAACGTTCATGGGGGAGAGTTCTACAACTTCAAAGCCAACTGAAGTCTCTGTCAAGGGGGAGAATCTAATTCCCTCCCCAACGCATAAAGGTCCAGATGAAAAGGAAAGTACTGATCCAAAACCAACGAGTAGAAGTACAATTGAGGGGGAGAATCCAACTTCCACAGGGGATGCAGACACTGATGCTGCCTCCGGACACACTTCGCTAGTCGAGGGGGAGAAAGAGAATGACAGTACAACTGACGAAGGTGAGGGTGATCTATCAAAAGTTGAAGTAGAAGTGGAAGCTGAATTGACTCCAGAATACGACCCAAACTATCCTCCATTAGTGAAATGGACAAAGGACCATCCCAAAGAACAAATTATTGGTGAATCTTTATACTCGTTCTCAACTGAAGGCGAAACAAACTGCATTATTCTCTGAAGTTGAATTTTGTATGTTTCATTCGTTTATTTCCAAAATTGAGCCGAAAACTGTAAATGCTGCACTTGATCATTCTGATTGGGTTTAAGAAATGTAGGATGAGCTCCATGAGTTCGAACGCAACCGAGTATGGAGGTTGATTCCTACACCGAAAGATGCTTCTGTTGTCGACTTGAAATGGGTGTCTAGAAATAAGTTAGATAAAGAGGGGAATGCCATTCGTAACAAGGCTCGGTTGGTGGTAAAAGGATATTGTCAAGAGGAAGCAATAGATTATGAGGAAACCTTCGCTCCAGTAGCACGGTTAGAATCAGTCAGAATCTTTTTGGCATATCCTGCTCATAAATACTTTGAATTTTTCTAAATGAATGTCAAATGCGCTTTCTTGAATGGAGAATAAGAAGAAACAGTCTATGTTAAGTAACCACCTGGTTTTGTGAACGTAAAATACCCAGATCATTGATATGTGCTAGATGAAGTTGTCTATGGTCTAAAACAAGCACCGAGGGCCTGATATGAAACACTAACTCGCTTCTTGAAAATGTCAAAATTTAAACAAGGTTCGGTTGACCCAACCTTCTTTCGTAAGAAGGAAGGCGAACATTGATGGGTTTTGGTCATAAGACATCCTATGTGCTCATACAAACCCTAAAGCTCGGATCTCGGTTTCTCTATTGTACATACTTTGAATCCAAGACTTTGAACCCTAATTCTAGCATATGGAAATCAGAATTCACATGTAAATAGGTTTAAGAACATACCTTGATTGTTATATAGCAATAACAATCCAATTCCTCCTTGAATTGACCTTGGAAAGCAGAGAGTCACAAGTGTCACTCCTCTAATGGCTTACAAACACCATAAGCAAGTGGAGAAGGTATAAAGAAAGAGGAGGAAGGTTAGAATTCGTTTCTAAGACTTCTTAGGAAGGGATACCCGAATTCATAACCCTAGGGGTGTTTATATAGGTGTAAAGATAGGGTTTCAGTCATTATCCTTATCTAGTTGATTAGCCATTAAGCAACCAATAAGATAATCCTTGAATCCTTATCATACTCGAATTCTAAGGCTTTCCAACCTTAAATTCGTCCACCATACTTATAAGATAATCCTTACCTTATTTTGTAACTATCACATAATTACAAATCAGCCCCTCTAGTTTAATTAATTACATTTGATCACAAAATTAATTCTCAATTAATCATTGACTAATATTAATTAAACAAATATGATTTCTCCTTTAATATATTATTCTTGTAACATATTAATAAATCATATTATCCTCTCTCTCTTTATTCATTTCTCCAATCAAGTTGCTTTGGTGAAGGCAACCCAAAAGGACCATGCACCATCGGGTCAAGTACATACCAAAATAGTTATGGACTTAGACACTAATCCAACAGTCTCCCACTTGGATAATTCTAATAACTATTCTGCGTATGACTTCGGATCTCGATCTGCAATCGTAGCTTTCCAAAGCCGCTGTCAACTCTGATCATATCAAATACGCGTGTCCTTAGATAAGGGATCATATATTCCTCCATTCTAGATATCATATGAGATATGATTTCAAATCATTCTCTTTGTACTATATCTCGATTCCGATTTATGACGACTGACTAATTGAACAAATCAAATTAGCCCTAGCCCGGCCGAGCATTTACGTTTGTCATCACTAAACCATCGAGGGGCCCAAAGATATCGCTTTTATCCTACTTTGGATAAAAGGAACGGATAAACTTTGATACAATGCTTGCTTGCACTCACGCACCGAATCACACACAACAATATGTTTTATAACACCAAGTTACTAGTGCGTTTACATATTATCAATGTGCAACCGATTTGCAAGATACAACTCACACATCTCGGTTTCAAGAATATAAGATGTTATCGTCTCACTAATCACTCGTGATACAATTCATGGAGTGATCCAAGTGAGCGTGGGTCTAATCCAATGCTCAAATCACATCCATAAGCACTCATGAACGTTGCAGCAAACATTTGCTTATGTCTAATACTTTTCTAGACATTCCACACACCAATTCACGACAGTCTTCATTCATGCCTACTTCCAACATATGAACGACTGTGGCCCGTTTGAATAATTCGATTATTCTTAATAAATTCAATTATTCTGGAAGTCAAAACATGCAAAGGTGAAACACAAGAATAATACTAATCCCATATGGCCTCAAACCTTTGAGTATAAATAAAACACCTTTTATTTATCACCATATTGATTACTCATTATTTGTCGTTTCGGTTAATCAACTTCTTACTTGAATTCCAACACTTGTCCCATGCTCCTAGCATGCACACAATGTTTACCTATGGTTCTTACTTTGTGAAATAGATCATATTGAACACATTTCCAATCATTCTCATTTCTCAACTCCAAATCCTTTTTCCATAAGTTAAAGAATATCAAATTCTTGCTACTTATAGAATATGCTAGATTCTAACATTCTATGCAACGATCCTTTCGTAATGTCACTGCACTAAAGTCACAAAGACTATTGCCAATGATATTACAAAGTCTTCTATTGGAGATTGTTACAAGACAATTCCATAGATGTGATGTCTCTCACTCAAAGTACTTTCTTTGAACATCCTTTCGCATAGAAGTTTCTAATCTAGTCATAGATTTCTCAATATTCAATTCCCAATATGGACACACTTCCATATGTTCCATATGACAACTCATTCTTAATAGAATCTTATCTATTCGTAATGATGTCGATATGGTCCATCCAATATGGAAACATTTCCATATTTTCCAATACTATACTTCCAACTACTCACAAGCGACCAATCCTCGTTGAACTTGGATTGTCCTTTTATAGTTGTTTAATTATTTTAGTCTAAACTGATTCTAGTCCTTTTTCCCTCTAAATGTGCTCGACATTTGGAAAATTTTATAATGGTCAAACATTAAAGCATTTGCAATCGATCCTATACCCGAAGCGTATGGGACACGACGCATAATGTTTTATTTGCTATGTTCTTAAAATTCGAACTGTGAAGAGGGATGCCGTAATCATAATCGAAATTTTAAGAACACACTTTGTACCTTTGACTAAATTTTATTAACATTTCTCAACCTAATCCTTTAGATTTGAAATGAAGCATAATATTCTCTCCCTTAATTATAGCAAAACAACCTTTCAACTCTTACAACTTTGCAAAGTATGACTCTTGTTTTCTATAATTAATATTGCTAACCTTGCAATACTTTCCTTAATAATCATACAATCAAAACTTTTATGCTCCCACTATCTTGATGATTATTATAAATCATAACACTTATGCTCCCACTAGCTTCGACATGTATTCATAAACATCTTAACTTCCAGAAAACAATACTTATTGAATTTCTTAAGTTCATGTTTCTAATACTTAGTGCTTTGATAATCCTTTATCAATGCTTCTTGAACTTATACACCTTTGCCTTCGATAGTTCATATGTGTGTCTAAACAATTAAGACTAATTGCCAAACCTCACAATTCAAATTATGGAAAGGGATGCCGTAACCATAATTGAATTCGAGAATGCAATTTTACAATCACTATCTTCTTAAAATCTGTTTTAGTGAAAGCATTTCCTCACAATCATTTTCATGAAGGAGGAAATCTTATGACACTTAGATTTAAATGGTGTATATGTTCCTATCCATGTGAATTTTTTCAAAACCAAAGTTTACGACAAATTCAAACTCTTATGGATCGAGCTTTCTTAATCTTGATTTCTTGCCTTATGGTAGCACAGCTGCCCACCATGTCTTCCAAGTAGTTAAGCAGCTCACCTTTTCTTATCAATGTACCTTCCATTGATTAAGGTGCTTTGCCTTTTATGCGTTCAAAATGAGAATTCATAGAACTCACATGCATAATTAACTTGATTGGATTGGCACATAATCAAAATAATGTCAACACGATAGGTTGTAAACCTCAACTCGTGTGCTAGTGATGATTGATAAGGTTTATTTGATTTGTTCTTGAAATCTTTCAAGACCATTAAGAATCCCACTGACTCCTTGACATATATGATTCTCTTGTCAAAAACCATTTCTTGACAAACAAATATTCAAGAGTTAGTGTAGCTTTTATCAAAACACTTCATAAATTGGTCCTAGTTGGTCTTTGTCTTATCCAAGACATCACAACTTTCCACATTTAATGAAAGTTACAAACCTTCTTAATACCTTTCACTCAATGTCACAATCTTAACTTTAAGACTTGTTATTGGAACGAAGTATGATTGACTTATTGATTTAACCATTTCTTCAATTCTTGATTCCTCTTCTTAGACATACAATTGTACTAAGACTCACTTAGAGGATCAATTGAGGTATGGTTCTTAATCATTAAGACCTATCATAAAGCATAAAAGGTACTCTCCCATCTTGGAGAAACTTTTATCTTTCTGCCTACTTGATTCTTCTTATTCGTTCTGCTATTGATCTAAACCCTTTAATCAATTCAGAATTACACTTAATCTTGTAAGTATAATCATATTTACTAAACCTTTAGTAAATCATGACGAATATCATTGTTACTCTTATGGTGGTCTTGATCAACACGCAACATTGTGTGCTCGATTTCTTAGTCCTTCACTTGACACTTTGTCAATGAATTTGTCTAATTTCCAAATATGAAATTTCTCATTCATCGTGCAACCAAGTTGCGTGATTCCAAATTTCTGTCCAATTGAAACTTTGGGCGATGAGAAACTCTCCCTATTTGGTAAATTCTCGACTTTTCCATAAACACCATAAATAAGAATCATATCCATTTGTTGTAGAAATATGCAAACACCAATTTTCATAACGATTTCATTGCAAGGAAATAAATAAATAAATAAGTCAAACGAAAATTTATTTTATTTATAAAAGCAGCGGAAAACATTTGTCCTTACAATGCAAAATCCATTGAAAACTATGTATTTCAAAAGAAAATTTCTAACAACTCTATCATAACTATCTAAGCTCAAAATCTAATCTTCAAGTCCATGCGATCAAGATCCATTCCTTGTGATTAGATTCATCTTGTTCTTTCACCAAACTTCCTTTCTTTTCACCGATCCTGTAAAACATTCAAATGCAATCTTATTACATTATGTATTAAGAATTAATGAATAGGAACTTAATGGAGTTATATAGTGGATTTTACCTGAAGCGCAGCCATACTCTTTGACTCTCCCATCTTTTGGACTCTTCAGCCTCTTTGGGCAGACTTGTATCCAACGCCCTTTCTTTTGGCAGTAAACGCAGGTCGGTTCTCCTAGAACGTCCTCAGAAGCATGGTCGGTTGACTTTCCCAACACATACGCTCCATTGCTTCGCCAAATCATTTCTGATTCAGCAGCAATGAGCATGTAAGTTAGGTCAATGAGGTTGTTGTCATGATTCATCATATAATACTTTCTTTTGAACTCATTATATGATTCAGGAAGTGATTGCAAAACCCAATTCACAGCCAACTCATCTGGGAATGACACACCCAACATTATCAACCTATCAATGTGTGATTTCATTCCTAGAACGTGGGCACACACGGGTTTACCATCTTCATGTTTCATTTCCAATAGGGCTTTAGTGATATTGAACCTTTCAATTATTCGATCTTGTGGGTTGGGGAGAACAATAGGAGGAGGAGGAGGAAGTGAAGCATGATTTCTTGTTCCTCGATTGAATCGTGGAATATCATCTTCATGTGGAATGCTTGTTCCACGGGATTTGGGAAGACCATAGTTGTCGAACTTTGACATCTACAAAACGGGAGAAAAACAAATTCAAGTTAGTTGATTGATTGAGTCCTTAGTAAATCACCCAAATGAGATACTAAGGCTAGGACCCAACAGAATATTCTACAACTCGGGAGAGGGATGCCGTAACCCTAATTGCAGAATATTTGAAGGTAAGTGAATGACGATTCACTAATTTCCACCATGAAAAACGAAAAAGAAAATTAAGTTTTAAATCTATGAAAACTCCTAGATCCTTTGAGATACATTGAACTTTCAATGGCATGTTTATATCTCGATATGCCCCTCTTGTTTGTGACTGGGATGCCGAGGATCACAAAGCGGGTGTGAATAACCATGCAAACTTACATGGTGCCCTCACATGTTACAATCACCTATTCGATGTGCCGGTAAACCACACACGCTCCACCGAACTATGACAAACATTGAGTCACCCTTTGCTACCTTTGCTTAGAACCATTTAGTGTGCCGGTTAACCACACACGCTCCACTAACGTCTTCGCAAGGGCACAAAGTGTAATTTCATGGAATTGCATCAATTCACTTTTGCCTAAGTAACTAAGATTGGGAATTTTGAAAAACATTTAGTTACTTTAGTAATTCATCATACTTATAATGGAAGGTTTCGTCCTATCCTACCCGTTCGGCTAATGACTCTCCACTAGTCAAGAGTGCGGTGGGTAAGAGTGGATACCCATTCAATCGCCATTTTATAGGCAATTTCCTTAAACACCCCTTATAGACCAGCTTCGTGAATGAGGCCTACTAACGGTAAGACTGACTTTTACTTATACATATATATAATGTTAGACTTTTAATGTTATATATAGTATAGGGTGTATTTTATACTTTTAAAATACTAGGTGGTCTAATTTAACAATTATGCTTTTAATTCAATTAAATTGTAAACCTAAACTTTTATGGATTTATTAAACGTCTTTTAATTATACACCTTAATTAATTAATAAAACCATAAGGGTGTGATTTGAACTTTTTCAAAACTATACTAGAGTTTTAGAATTTAACATTCCTAATTAAACTTTTAATCAACTTTTAAATTCCAAAACTTGAGGGCAAGTTTTGAAACATTTCAACACATTAGGGTTTAGAATTTAAATATGCATCAAAATTAAACTATTTAATCAAAATTTAAATTCCAAAACTTGAGGGCAAGTTTTGAAACCTTTTTCAAAACATTAGGGTTTCAACTATTTAAATTTCAAAACAACAAAACTTTTGGGGTTCAAATTTAAACTATAAAACCTAAAGGGCCAAATATGAAACTTTTCACAACAACAAGGATCAAATAACAAATAATTCAAATTAACATTTAATCACATAATTATCCATATTTGATGATTTCTTGCAAAATAATTTATCAATTTACTTAAAATAATTAATCAATTATCTTATAAGGAAACAATTATCCTATTAATTGATAAATATCTTCAATTAGATTAAAATTATAGTCAAATATATCATATAATCGGATTAATATTAATCTAACATGATAAGGTAATTATCCCAATGCAAAAACAGCAAGAAATCCCGAGATAAGCACTGTCTGACGCACCGACTCGCCGAGTCACCCTCTGGAACTCGCCGAGTAGGGCTGACTCGCCGAGTCCAAGAGTGACTCGCCGAGTCAGGTCGAACAGTGAGGCCAAAACACGATTTTCAGTTACATCAAGCATCAATACAATAGAAACCAATCATGGCTCTGATACCACTGATGGGTTTTGGACATAAGACATCCTATGTGCTCATACAAACCCTAAAGCTCGGATCTAGGTTTCTCTATTGTACATACTTTGAATCCAAGACTTTGAACCCTAATTCTAGCATATGGAAATCAGAATTCACATGTAAATAGGTTTAAGAACATACCTTGATTGTTATATAGCAATAACAATCCAGTTCCTCCTTGAATTGACCTTGGAAAGCAGAGAGTCACAAGTGTCACTCCTCTAATGGCTTACAAACACCATAAGCAAGTGGAGAAGGTATAAAGAAAGAGGAGGAAGGTTAGAATTCGTTTCTAAGACTTCTTAGGAAGGGATACCCGAATTCATAACCCTAGGGGTGTTTATATAGGTGTAAAGATAGGGTTTCAGTCATTATCCTTATCTAGTTGATTAGCCATTAAGCAACCAATAAGATAATCCTTGAATCCTTATCATACTCGAATTCTAAGGCTTTCCAACCTTAAATTCGTCCACCATACTTATAAGATAATCCTTACCTTATTTTGTAACTATCACATAATTACAAATCAGCCCCTCTAGTTTAATTAATTACATTTGATCACAAAATTAATTCTCAATTAATCATTGACCAATATTAATTAAACAAATATTATTTTTCCTTTAATATATTATTCTTGTAACATATTAATAAATCATATTATCCTCTCTCTCTTTATTCATTTCTCCAATCAAGTTGCTTTGGTGAAGGCAACCCAAAAGGACCATGCACCATCGGGTCAAGTACATACCAAAATAGTTATGGACTTAGACACTAATCCAACACCTATGACATTTGGCACAAAGTTAACACCATCTCTGGAAAAACCTGCTGTGGACATAACCCTATATCGTCAAATGATAAGGTCCCTTATGTATCTAACAACTAGTAGACTGGATATTATGTTTTCTGTTTGTTATTGTGCCAGGTTTCAAGCCAATACAAGAAAACCTCACATGGTTGCTGTGAAGAACATTTTTCGTTATCTGAGGAGAACCTCATCTCTCGGTCTCATGTCTTTCATTTGATTTAAACTTAATTATTTTATCTTTCTGTTTTATTCTTTTTTAGAAAATTTCAAAAGTTCAAAAATATTTTATCTTTCTGTTTTTATTCTTTTTCAGAAAATTTCAAAAGTTCAAAAATATTTTATCTTTCTGTTTTTATTTTTTTTCAGAAAATTTCAAAATTTCAAAAATATTTTATCTTTCTTTTTTTATTCTTTTTCTGAAGATTCCAAAAATTCAAAAATAATTTTTTTGTTTCGTTTGTTTGTTTGGTTTGTATGGTGTGTTTCTTTGTTCTTCATAGGTGATAAGAGTACCAGTACAACAGAATGTGGATCTAAGGCAGGTATCTTTACTTTAAATTCGAACTAGATAAGGGTCCCTAGAAGCATGCTGTTGTATGTTGAACTAAGCCTCTATGAATTTGAGCAGGCCTTAAAGATTCGATCTATACCTATCGTTTCTTCTCAATCAGGCTGATCACATCCACTCGGTCTAGAGCTACCTTACTCTTCTCATATGAGTTAAGAGTTTTTCTGCTTTGTCATGTCTGTCTAGCAGAAGGTACTTTCGGTTCTAAAGCCACCTTCCTTATATTCTCCATCTACTTTCGGTTCACAAATGTAACCCATGAGACTCTTGGTCCTTACCACTGAGCTTTATGGTTACACAACATCTGTGTTTGTGATCTTAGATACATATACCATGTGCTGAGTGAAACCCAATATCCAACACCAATAATGAATTGACGGTGAAATAATTATTCAAGAACTTACTGGTTACTTAATGAAATCTCTTTTTCTTTTTGCGTGGTCTTTTATGAGATTGTCTACTACCAAGGCATTTCTTCCCAAAGAGATCCAGTTTATTTTTTTGAGATTTCTGCTTCCTCTTTCGTCACTATATAATATATCCAACCTACCTGTTCAACAGACCACATCGGTCTCACAGGTACTTCTTCCAACGTTCAGTTTTATGTTAAGACTCGAAGTTCGGTTGAAGATAAGCTGCCCTAAGCCTTATAATTAAAAAAAGCCTTTCAATGTTTATTAACAAACAGTTGATCGTAGTTTTAGGGAAACCACACAAGCACTTCAAGTCTCTCTTGACTTTGAAGGAAGTGATTCTTGCCCGGAATCCTCTTCTTTCTGTCTCATAATGAGATATCACTCACATCCCATACACATTTGCTTTATTTCCTTATCTTTGTCACACTAATGCACAGAAATTTCAATTTTCCCACATTCTGGTTGCTGAGTGATTTGAATTTTGTTCTATCTGTTGGAGCCAAACAAGGGATTACTATGGAATTTCAAATGACGATTGAAGATAAGCTTTAGGCGCGTGAATTTGAACGGTCTTTATACCCATGCGTGCTGACGTATACCTGGGAGTAACCACACTGTCACATCGCGCTTTTCCAGGCGACGTTTCAGAGATTACGTCATTATCATCATGATTTTTCTCTCCTAGCAATGGTATATTAAGGGTTTCTTTTTTTATTTGTCTTTTATCAGCAACAAATTCTCTCAAACTTACAAGGGAAGTATACTCTATTCATCTTCTTTCTTCGATCAACAATGGCGACTTCATCATCAGTTCATGATCAGACGACATCATCATCATTGCTCACCGTTAAGCCAAACCAAAATATGATCATCGAACTTAACCCGTTCTTGTATGATTCATATATGTTGCATGTTGTGGAATCTTTGAAATATTCCCCCTTGGTTTTAGCCCTAACTCAGGTTGAAGCTATTCCAATGTCGCTATTGTCCCAAGTTTATTCTACGGCAACTTATGACAAGAACAAATAATGCATCTACTTTGTCATCCACGATAAGAAGGCATCGATTTCTAAAGTGAAATTTTGTTCGATTTTGCATCTGGCTGTCGATTCGTCTGTCATCTCGCCGGACTTTATCACGACGACTCAGTTATTCTCAATGATGTACGGGATGGGATATACTGATGTACTCACCACCATTACCAAAGTGAAGAATTCATGTCTACCTTCTCAATGGAATGGCTTGCTGACTCTACTGATTAAGGGTTTGGCAGAACGAAGTGGTGGTTCCAATGGTACCAGCAAGGGTTTCCTTACCATTCTTTATGGACTCTACAACGAGATCAATCTTGATTATGGGTCAATAATCTGGTCTCAGGTGGTGCAGAGCCTCAACACATCAACGAGGCATTCCGAAGTCTCTTGTGGAAGATTTTGGACTCTGATTACGAGGAAAGTGATCAATTCTTTGGAGATTCCGGTTATGAAGGATGCTCTGCTTGCCTCTGTCTCTACCTTCCATACGAAGAAGATTATTCTTTCGGATCCCCTTAAGTTTCCTCACAATGGATCAATTCCTGAGTCCATGTTTAGGTGTGTTTCAGACCAAAGTAATGTTATGGCTGAATATCGGAAACTTCCTCCCATTGGACCAAGAGTTCTTTCTCCAGAACAACAAGTTGCTCTGGATGCCGTATACAAGCCTAACAACCGAGGAAAACGCATCTCGAAGAAAGAACCTACTAAGGAAGGCAAGTCTAAGTCCTTTAATTCCACAAAACGCAAGACTAGTGAAGGGGAGTCTTCTCATCAAAAGAAAAAGAAGTTAAAGAAGATGGCACGAAGGTCTAAGAGTCCCACCCCTCCATGTTCAGAATAGGCCGATGACAATGAAGATGAGGAAAGTCATCATGACTCACCAAGGGGTAACACTCCTCCCCGATCACCTACTCCAACCGAATCTCCCAATCACAATAGAGTTTCTTCCCCACCTCCATCACCAAAACAGACCATACCTCTCTCTGATCCCATTATTACTCCACCAGTCACATCATAACAAACAACCTTACCTCCAGCACCTCCTATCACTTTTATTCCTATTTCCACAACTCCTTTATCATCCCCAATCTTTACATCATCCACAACAACTACAATTCCTAACCCCACAGTGAATGTTAACGTATCTGATACGGGGGAAACTACTGTAACAGAAACCCCTGTTGTCACTAAACCTCTCTCCCCTATCCACTCCACTGATTCTGGTGCTACCCTTGGTGTAGAAAATGATGAATTTTACTCTACTTATTTTAGTCCATACTGACTTCCGACTGATGATGATATTGATGCACCAGTCACAACTCAACATTTACACAAAATTCATGAGAAGCTTGATCGCTTACTTGATGATAGTAAAGCTTACAATGGTGTTGTTCTTAAAGCCTTCCTCGAAACTGCCTTTGATCAATACATAAAGGCTATTGAAAACTCTACTCAGGCAGTTGATGCGTCTACTTTGACTTGTAAACAGGCAATGATAGAGGTTACTGAGGTTATTCACACAACTCAGATATTCCTTGACTCTTTGAAAGCTCATGCTGAAACCAATGCAGCGAAAGTCCAATCCTCTGTGGACTCATTTTCTATGTCCCTTCAAGAAGAAAGCACTAAATTCAATGTTGTACGCTCATTGCTCCAAACCGAGAACACTTCCTTTTTAAGATCAGTGGATTCTCGTTTTGACTCTCTTCATGCTACTCTGGCAACCGAAAGTGCCTTGAAGGAGGATCTGGCCAAACACAAAGCCACTATTGAAGTCCAGAAGGTGCAGCTAGCCCAAACGGAGAAAGAAATCTCTTTATTAAAGGTCCAGCGGGCTGTCTATAAGAGCTGTTCGCATGAGGTGAAGGACTTGTTGACTAATTTACTTTGTGCTCATGATCCTATTTTAACTCTTACAATTCGTAATCATCTCACGTCCAAACTTCTTCCTGCCCTTCCCATGCTACATGAAATGAAAGGTGTTTCGGAGGGGTTCGAACCTCCAAAACAAGGGGGGGGGGGGGAATGTAGTACTCGTGTTGTTCAGCTGAGAGTATTTGTGAAAACAGAAGATGCTCAACCAAGTGTCACAACCGAACTGAAGGATAATGTAGCTTCGGGTTCTGGTTCACAAGTAAAGCCAAGGGAGAACATTGATGATAGTGAAAGCAAGGAAGAAGAAACAATTGCTGATGCTCTCAAACGAAAGAAAAGAAACAGAGAACTGGATGAAAGTGTGAAAATAGCAAAGGAAGCAGAGGAAAGGGAAAGGAGAAACAAAGAAGAAGAAGATGCCCTGAACTGTAAGAAGGCTTTGTTTCCCTTATGGACGAAAGAAACACTTATCAATTAGGCGATTGAGTTTCCTTCCGTCTATTGGTTGGAGCCAGTTGCTTCGTTTGATTGTGATAACTCTAAAGACTCGCAGTTTCATATGCCAATTACAAGGAAGGCTTTTACTTTCCATTGTTTTGATTCAGCTGCTGAGGTTCCTTTCCCTCACCCGAAGGTTGATCGTGAGATGATAGATTTTTACTTAAAGTATCGCAGAAAAGATCATTACTGTTAAGGTACTCAAACCTTCGTCTGCAGGGAGATTTATCAACGTCAATTTCAAGATCACTCGTGGTACAACAAACACGGTGTCTATTATCTCTCTTGCAGATCTTCCCAATCTCAATCCTCATGATTGGCTTCTGCTATACAACATTATGCTCACTAATCCTGCGGAATATGAGGCTATCTTAGAACATCTGAAGAGAATGTTGGCCTCCTACATCCATGAAGTTGCTACTATGGATCAAGAGATAGCAAAGGTGATGAACAAGAAGCAAATTGTGAAGACTACACCAAAACCAGGGGATGTGAACAAGATGAAAATAGGACAGATAGATTCAACGAATCTTACTGTGATGTTCACAAAAGGCAAAGCTCAAAGGTTTCTGTTTGCTCTGGTAGATAAGCATCTGTTTTCTACTGACTACTTGGAGCACATTATCAACTTGATACATCGGTGCAAGCAAAACTCAAAAGCTAACAAGAAAAATTTCACTGATATGCTGCGTTGGTACATTACTTTCCGGTACCATCTTTTGGCTATCATCCCGAGGATTTTCAAGACTGTGAAGAAGTCTTCGGTTGTTAAACAAAGTCGAAGTTTCGGCTCCATAGACGCAAAGGGGGAGATTGTTGAGTTTGTTTGTGTTGCGTCTAGGGCCTTAAGTTTTGTATTCGGGTTGGGCCTGTCCATCCGTAATTTTCTAGATTAGCTAATAGGGTTTTACTGTAAATATGCATGCATGTACGCATGATAGGCTGTTGATTTTGACGTTCATTATTGTAAACCCTAAAACACCTCTACAGTCAAAGTTCTTTATCGAGCTCTTCTGAGGTGTTAAAGCAATAATCATTCGACATATTCAGCTCTTTTCACGTGTTCTTTATTGTGTCTTTATTCGTTAACTTGCATAGAATCATTTGATCCTGAAAGAACTTTGTTCTAACACTATGCATGTACGCCTAGCAACCAAGAGTACACGCAACATATGTATGCAGATTCTAAAACCCTAAATTTTAGGATTTGATCCCTATATAAAGGACCTTATGCCTTTGGTCCAGTCTCCCTCCCACCCTTAGACAGCCACCACGAAAACCCTAACCCATATTTGTGTGTTCTTGTGATTTGGTAGCCACTTGAGAGCATTTTAGTGTTGCGTTAGTGTTCTAGAAGAGAAATAAGTTTCAGGAATGAGCAAGGATTCAAAGGGAGCTTGTAGATCCAGGAGATTAGCACCATTTCTGACTCATTTGAGGTATCAAGATTCAAACTTGATCATTACATGCTTAGATTTGATTTTGAGGTGTTTTATGTCACTTTTGGACTCCATTGTTGAGGTTGCTTGAATTTTGATAGTTTCAGACCATAAGAGCTGACCTTTTGAGTGTTGGGTTTTTGAGCATTCTAACACTACTAAGTGTACATGCAACCCTAAATACCTTGGATATATGTTTTCTCTGTTATACATGCAAATATGAATATTCCAAGGTATTAATCCTAACTAGCATACTATGAGGCAACTATACTACAAAGACTAGTTAGATGACATACCTTTTGGTGTAGCTTGATGTCTTCAAGCTTTAAGAGCTTAGCCCCAATAGTGTGGAAGCCTCAAGTGGAATCACAAATCACCAAAACACCTTGGAAGACTTTGAGAATAAGAATACTTTGGTTCTCTCTAGTGAAATCGGCTAGCCCTCTTAGTGTACCCACACTAGTGCCAATTTCACCAACCAAGGACATCTTTATATAGTGTGGAGACTAGGGTTAAACCCATGACCTTTCATTTCACTAGAGAGAACCAAAGTATTCTTATTCTCAAAGTCTTTCAAGGTGTTTTGGTGATTTGTGATTCCACTTGAGGCTTCCACACTCCATGGACTATCCATGAAAGCTTAGCCTAACCTAAATGAACTTGGCCCATTCCATATATATATATATATATATATATATATATATATATATATATATATATATATATATATATATATATATATATATATATAAGAGTCCATATTTAATTAGTTCATTTTGATCACTTAATTAATTCTAAATTAAGTCTTGATCAATACTAATTAAATAATATGATTTCATATTAATATATTAGAACTTATAATATATTAATATAATCATAAATATACTATTCTCAAAAGATTATCCATATAAATTGTGCCGGTGAAGTGCAACCCAAATGGACCATGCCGGGTCAGGTCAAGTACATACAAAATATAGTTATGGACTTAGACATTAATCCAACATTGAGATCTTAGAAGCACTTAGAGTCATAAAAATTAGAGCTTGATGGTTAAGCTACAACCATGCAAGTGTTTGATGGCCACAAAGTTTGGTTAAGGATCAAAATCATGTTTTGACCCCCAACCATGCATGCAAGCACATAAAGTTTGTGACTTTATAGACTAGGATGTATTAAAGGACCTGGATCTACATTCTAGATGTGAGGACTTAATGGATTATGTCACAAATGGAGCCCCAAGGTAGTTGGCCGGTACGCCGGGCGTACACCTTGGTATGGTGCGCGTAATGGGTCAACTTCCCGCTTTTGGTCAAGGCCAGCGTACGCTGGGCGTATGTGCCAGGTACGCCCTGCGTACGTATGCAGAGTGGCGAACTTGGGCTTTTTGGGTCTGGATAGTTGGGCACCATGGCCCACTGTGGGGTAGAGTTTTTGGGCCTAGAAATGAGATTTAAAGTATTGGGCCTTTTGGGCCTTATTGGGCCACTCGAAATCATTTATTTTGGGCTAAGGATTTAATGGGCTTGTGATAAGGCCCATTTGAGGAGTTGGGCCTAATTTAGAAAATTAGGCCATTAGCTGGCCTTTAGTGGGCCATAAGTGGGTTGGGAAAGATAAGATGGAATTGGGCCATGGGTATGGTCCAAATTAGACCAAGGAGTAAAATAGTCATTTTACCCTAAGAAGTATTATGGATTTTTACTAAGTGTTGTTATGATAATGATAGACGGGGAGTCATCAGAGCAGCTGTTAGAGATTCCTTTCTGTGATATTCGACACTCAGCTTTACGAGGTGAGTTACCTTCGATTAGAAGTGGGTCGAAGGCACCAATGTCGGCCCACTAGTAGTTGCCTATAATTGAGACGATCGTCTTTGTGATAATCGTCTGGCATGCCACTATCTGTTATGTTTTATGTGCTATGATGCTATGATATTATGTGATAGTGGTAGGAGGGGTGAAATAGTCCTCGATTACCGGTTGAAAGAGACTGAAGGGGTAGACAATACCCATATATGCCTAGCAGTATGTTTATGATATGCTATTATGTGGTAGTAGTAGGGGCGAAATAGTCCCCGTAAACGGTTGAGAAAAACCGGAGGGTAGGTTAGGCACCCAGATATGCCTGACAGGGGTAGGACGGACACCCTGGTATGTCTGACAGGGGTAGGTTGGGCACCCCGATATGCCTAACAGGGTTAGGTTGAGCACCTCGGTATGCTCGGCAGGGTAGGGCGGGCACCCATATATGCATGGAAATATGTTTATTGTATGGTATTTGGTATGATGGGGGAACTCACTAAAGTTTGTGCTTAGGAGTTTTAGTTTTTGTTTCAGCCCCTTTTTCTTCGAAGGGAAAGGAGCCAGCATGATGGCATTTTCAATAATCTTAGGATTTGTAGTCTGGAATTATTTTCCTATGTTATGTTTTGAGATAGTTGACTTATGGTTTTTCATGATATGAGATAACATTGATGGCATTTTCAGTAATCGTTTTATAATTTTTTAATTTAAAATGAAATTTTTGGTTGTATATTTTGGGATGTTACAGATCTCGTAATCGTTTTAATTCGTTGTGTTTAAGCCTCATTTTGGTTCAATTTCATGTTTTGGAAGTAGGTAAACTTTCATTTTTCGTTTTTACTATTTTTAGATCTGCTTTTGGCTTAATATGAGCTCTTTTTGATGTTTATTGTTTGATTTTTCTTTGATTAAGTTGAAAAGTGATAATGAATATAATATGTAATGATATGCAATTTGTTATGATAATCCTTAAATATAGGTACGATTTCAGAGTTTTGAAACCCTAGTTTTCATATTCTTGTAGATTTGAAATGTATATGATATTGAATACTAAGATCAAAATTTTAAGTTTTTGAGTTTTTAAAATAGTTCTTGATGAAGAATTTATCTAAAATCTTCAAAAGTGAAGCATAATACAATGATGCTCACAAGATGTTCGATCTAATGTCTCAAAGAAACCATATGTTATAAAAAATTGAATTCTTGAACATTTTCATGTTGTTTTCATTTATGTATATGTTATAATTACTGATGTAGTGCTTTATAACATTGATCGATGTTTTTTTTTCTTGAAATTAAATTGTTAGACATTTTTAGTCATTGAATATTCTCTCTGTTTTTGTTACTGTAAGGTATTATGTTTTGATTTTGTTTGGTTTTAAATAAATGTTTCTATATAGTAACTAAATATGTGTTGACTATGATTTGTTTCATATGAAGTGTATCATCGTAATGGAGCTAATAATGTTGAGCTTGGTTTAGAACCTGGTCTGATGATTAAACTCTGAAATTGGATGAGTTAAGGAACAAATATGTTGTCTAGTTTTAATCACTGCAAATGTAGCTTTCTGACAACTTAGGAGGAATTTGATCATTATTGAAGTTACAAGAAGAAGAAGATTTACAGCGAAGCACATTTCAAAAAGTTCAAGTTACAATTGCAGGAATTGGAATTTTATGATTATTGGTTCAGGTGTATTTGAAGATAGATTGTTCATTTGGTTGTTGTTAAAAAATCTCATATATGTTTGTTTTTAATTTCTATTTTCATTTTCTTAATGGTTTTCATGTCAAGTTTTTTAAGAAAATACTGCTACTCTGAGATGTGTTTCAGTTATGAACATTTTTAAGATACATTCTTAGTTTTTAGTATTACATGGTTATGATTATTAAATATGGTTTGGATTTTAAATTATGTTCCAAGCTTTTGGTTAATTAAATAAATTATTAATTTTAAACTTATATTATCTGTTTTTATGAAAATTGTTCATAATAATAATAAAAAACCTTTTAGATCAAGTTAAGTTACAAATCATAATAGTTGGATCATTATTTTGTGGATCATATTCATGATACAAATTTATTAAGATTAAAATATTATTTTTTATGATTCTAACATTGATGATCTATCTTGTATAAAACTTCCACCTTAAATAATCAGAAAACTTTATCATTCATGTCGTTTTTTTTAATCATAAAAATTAAAGATTATAGATTTTGTATCATAGACTTTTTTTAAACATAAATGTTTGCATCTTAATTAATAGTAATGATTCAAAGTTTATGATACATCTTTTACAAACCGTCTACGATAAATAATCAGAAAATGTAAGAATCGTATTATTATGGATCACATTAAGTTATGGATCATAATCATCCTCCAAAATTTTTTTACTCCTATTATATTTTGGTTCATATAAATTGTGTCATATATTTATTGGATCAAAGACCTTTTGAATGATAAACACTTTTATCCATGCCATATAATAGCCAAAATCTATATAAAGTAGCATTATAGTTCCAATGTTTTGATGCAAATGATCATCTATGATCCAAACATGTAAAAACTATATAATGTACTTTTCTCTAGTTATGCCCTACGAAAATTATACACATTTCATGCCATATTAAGCAAAACATTTTATGATCCAAAAGTTGTTTTGATTTAAAACTTGTTATGATCCAAACATGTTACAAACCGATACTAATGTAAAAACCTGACATAATCTAAAATTATATTATTCAAATTTGACACCATTTTAAATGATATGATTAAAAATAATATGATTGATAACATATAACACATGATTAATCAGAGTATAAAACTAGTTGTAGCATTAACGTTTACTAAGTGGTGATCCAAAATTTGTAAGAAAATCAAAACTTCTTTATGAACAATAACTTATGTGACATATAACGAGATTTTTTCCATAATATTACAACATATAACGAGCGGGAGAAATACAAATAAGAAAAGAAAAAGTAAGAAAAAATAAAATATATATAAACATCACAAAACTAGCAAGATTACATAATATCACTACCTACAGATGTAAAGATCAATAGAAGCTCGACCAAGGTGAAACATAACTTGAGCATAATTGAAGAAACCAATGAGATGGGAACTCAACCACCAAGATTAATCATAAATGAAGTTGTAGAAAAAAAACTTTTAAATGGAACCACTTATAAGAAACCACAACCGATTTGTATTTTTCTCTTGAATTTTATGTGAAATAAATCCAAAAGCTACAACTATATACCCCATTAAGAATCAAAGCAGCTACAAAACCCCTTTTTAAGAAAGAAATCAAGCAACACCAATACTCAAACCTCTAACCAGATAAAAAATACCAATAGCTTGAGGTGTTAGTCAAAGCCTCCACACAAGTTGTGCTGATGAAACAGTAAAACACAGTCGACATCTTCCATACAATAGGTCTTTATTTAGCAAATATGAGAAAAAGCAAGCACAATAAGGTTTCTTTAGGTTAACTCAAGGTCACCACCTGGTGGTTGAGAAATAAATAAAATCCAATGGTTTTCTAGTATAGAGTGTGAAAATAAACCGTTTAACTAACATTCATATATGAAATTATTCACTTTTTATTACAGTTGAAATATCTTTCATATATGAATATAACATGTAATAGAGTTTTTCTTAGCTATTTATTTTACATCAGCTCTCGTCACATGTTATATTCATGTATGAATAAAACGTGTATTAGCTCTCCTCACAAGTTATACTTATATTGGAATAACACATTTGCTTAGAATTTTGTTATAGTTTATTTGTTATTCATATATGAATAAGTAGTTCGAATTTTCTAAACACTTTGTCTTTTTTTTAATATAATACTTATTTATATATAAATAACAGATAAACTGATATAAAAACCTAATAAATGTTTTATTCATATACAAATATAATATATGACGAGAGTTAATACATGTTTTATTCATATATAAAATATGATGAAAAATAATGTAAAAACATATATTTTAGGTGAGAACATTTTATTACATGTTGTATTCATATATAAATGATATTTAAACTGTAAAAATTAAAAATTAAGCATACGTTTTATTCATAAGTGAATAACGAATGTACTGTAATAAAATCTGATGCACTTTTATTCACTTATGAATAATGAGAGTTGAAACTATTAAAAAATAAAATTTTTATTTTATCTTAAAACGATATCAATATGGATGTCTATTTATAGAGAATAAAAATTTATGAATTTTGATATATTTAAAATCGTTTTTCGATAAAAATAGCTCCTTAAAAATAAAATAAAAAACATAAAAATTATGTTTTTGTATATATTAAGGTAATGATTAGCATAGATTAAGGAACCATGTTTTGTTTGAAAAAACACGTGTATACCCTTTCCCATTTTCGTAAGTATGACCGACTGTTTTACGATAAAATAAATGTGTGGCTGAGATTGACTCCATCATTATCAACCTTTTTTTCTTAATTGAACCCTCATTTTTCTCTCTCTCTCTCTCTCTCTCTATATATATATATATATATATATATATATATATATATATATATATGAGAAAATTCTTATTTGTCGTGTTATACCCTTTGGGGCTTGATATTCATTATATAGTAAAGTTTACAACAATAGCTCCTAAATTTATGGATCCCATCTATATCTATACACAAAAACATATCCAATATCTAACTACCTTTTCTCAGCATGTTTACATCCCCCCTCGATCTTAACCGTTACTAGGTTCAAATTGTATCTTAACATGTCTAACATGGTACATGTCGTAGGTTTTGTAAGACCATCAGAGGATATTAACCAGAATCGCTACCTTTTCTCTAACAAAATGGAAATCAACTTCTATATGTTTTGTTCAGGCCTGAAAGGTTGGATTAACTGTTAAGTACGTGGCTCCCAAATTATCACACCAAAACACAGGTGCTCTTGCTTGATGAATACCCAACTCCTTGAGTAATGACTGTATCCAGATGACCTCTAATGTGCCATTCGCCAACGTTTTGTACTCAACTTATGTACTTGATCGAGAGATTGTGGGTTGTTTTCATGTATTCAATGAAATTAGATTAGGACCAAGAAACACTAAAAAACCTCCAGTAGACCTTCGATAGTCTAGGAAACCTACCCAATCTGCATCAGTAAACACACTCAACAAAATGGAGGTTAATATTCAAATATAGAGTCTCATGGTCGTTGAACCTTTGGCATATCGTAAAATTCGCTATACAACCTCCTAATGAACAGTGGTGGGTCTGGAAGGATATTGACATACCTTATTAATAGGAAAATAGATACTAGGTCTTGCTAACGTAAGATACTACAAACCACCAACCATACTTCTATATTTGAAAGTATCTTTGTCATTAAGGGGAGTTCCAAGGTGTTACGCAAGCTTGTCTGTACTGACATGGGAGCTGAAACGCTTTTACAATTCATCATATTTGCACAATGCAATAGGTCAGTGGCATATTTGTGCTGCATTAAGGTGATTCCCCTGAACTATGAACATATTTAATTCATAGAAAATAATTAAGTCGACTAAGGTCCCTAAGAGGAAATAAGGAAGATAAAGCTCTTATTAGTTGGTCAATAGCCAATTGAGAGGAACCAACAATAACAATATCGTCAACATAGACAAGCATATAGATGGAGACATTAACTGCATGAAATACGAAAAAAGATGTATCAACTTTTGATGGAGAAAACCCAAGATGATGCAATTTGGCACTAAGACGGGAGAACCAGGCACGTGGTGATTGCTTCAGTCCATAAGGTTCCTTATTCATTTTACACACAAAAGTTGGGTATTGTGGGTTTTCAAAGTTAAGTTGTTGTTGCATATATACTTCTTCATTCAAGAGCCCATAAAGAAAAACATTGCTTATACCAATTTGACGATGATGCCAACCCCGAGACACAACTAAAGAAAGAACCAATATAATGGTTGTTGGTTTTAAAACTGGACTAAAGGTATCCTGATAATCCACAGGCTAACAATCATGGCTTATTCTTGTCGATAGAGCCATCAGAGTGTTCCGTGAGTTTAAAAACCCATTTACATATAACAACATTCACACCAGTAGGACGTGGTACAAGAAACCACATATTGTTCTTTAGAAGAGAATCAATTCCAGATTCCATGGCAGCTCATCGAGACAGATCAGACAAGGCTAAGCGATAAGAGGTAGGAGCAGCAGAAAAAGCGTGCTTGGTTGAATCATAGGGAATAGTACCCTCAGTAAACTAGCAAAGAAAACACTTTCTGGCACGACCACGAGTGGTAAAAACAAGAGTATGCATGGCAGAAGTATCAAGATTAGTCAGCAATAATGATGATGTGTCGAAAATTATAGGAGCAGGTGGATCTAGTGTAGGAGTTGGCGTATGAACGGTGGGAGTTGGTGAGCCCATCGGTGTTGAAAGGGTGGCTGATACATGTTCATCTTAATTAGTGGCTGTTAAATGCTCATCTACAGAAGTTGTAGTTAATGTATGCTTGTATGGGATTGTTGGAGACATACACGGTGGCGTATTGAATGGAAGCACCGATGGAAGAGATGATGGTGGTGACATCAAGGGAATACTAGCTGCATCTGCATCATATTTATTAGCCAATAAAAGAGATAAATCATAATTTCGCATATTTATAATTGTCGGTTCTGACTGGGGAAAAGAAATAGTTTCAAATATACTATGATGTAGGAGATCCTTTGATGGTTGCAAATGGGAAACAAGCTTCATCAATTACATCACGAGAAATGTATATTTTCTACTGGTTTTGTCTAAGCACTTGTAGCCTTTATGAATAGAGCTATATCCCATAAAAACACACATCTTTGACCAAAAATTGAGTTTATGAGTATTGTATTTTCTTAGGCTTGACCAACATGCACAACCAAAACTCAGAGAAATGAATAATTAGGTTTAATTTGCAAGAGTCATGTGTTAGGTGAGTTATTGGTTATGGTAGGGCTAGGCATACAGTTTATTAGGTAAAAAGCAGTCAGAAAGGCATCGTCCTAATAATGAAGCGGTGGAGAAGACTAAGCCAAAAGAGCTAGACTTGTTTCAAAAATATGATGGTGTTTGCGTTTAGCAACACCATTCTGTTGTGACATGTGGGGATAGGAAACACAATGAGTGATTCCAACCTGTTAAAATATTTGTAGAGGTGATGATACTCACCACCCCCATCAGATTGAACACTATGAATTTTAAGATTTAAAAGAACCTCAACATGATTTTGAAAATTATAAAAAACTTATTCAACATCATACTTATGTTTAATAAGATAGATCCATGTGTAGCAAATATAATCATCCAAAAAACTAACATAGTATCTAAATCCTCCACTTGACACTTGATCAGGTTCGCAAACATCAATATGAATAAGCTTAAGTGGAGAAGAAGCAACACGAACTGAACTATTATAAGGAAGCTGATGACTCTTTGCACATTGACATGCATCACAAACATACGACTTATTATTAAAAGAACAATCTAATTTATTTGAACTCAAAATAGACTTGATGATTTTTAAAGTAGGATGACCAAAACATTGATGCCAATAGGATGAGGAGACCTTCACTTGACGAAGCTTGACGGGGAGTACTGTGAGAAGGATAGAATTGAATTGGATATAGACCTCCTTTTGTTCTACTGAGTAGCATAATTTTCTTCGTGGCAATTTCATTAACCAAGAAAACATTAGGATTGAGTTCAATAAACACATTGTTTTCAGAAGTAAGTATTTGAGAAAATAAAAGATGTTTATTGATATATGGAAAACAAAGGACATTTTTGAAAGAAAGAGATCGACATAACTCAGGAATTTTCAAATGACCAATATATGAAATTGAAAAACTTGCCCCGTTGGCTACTTGAACTTAATATTTTTACATGGTAGCATTCCTGCACAGTGAGTCGATCAAGTTCTCTAGTGAGATGGTCAATGGCTCCTATATCAAGATACAAGGAGGTATCAGGATTGTAGCTTCCCATGGTTGCGTTGTTTCCACTACAATACTCTTTTGATTAGTATGCGTGATTAAACCTATTTTTGTAATTTAATGCAACATTACCTGGTATGCCACAAACTTAACAGTATGGTCCACCATTGCTCCGGACACATCCTCGTCCACCACGATAGTGTCCCTACTGATAATTGTTGCTACTATAATGACGACGGGGAGTATTGTTGGAATCTTGACGAGAAACATTATTGGCAAATGAGGTAAATTCGATTGTGCTTCCGATAGCAGTGACCTGAGCTTCATGAGCTATTAAATAGGATTAGAATTTAGGAAGAGTTACCTTTTGTTCGTTTCTTAGAATAGTAATGGTAGTGAAAAGGTCACTGTGTCCCTGTCCTAAACCGGCTAGTATGTAGCCGATTAGTTATTCATCATTCATTGGTTGGCCGATATTGGACATAATGTCAGCAAAACCAACCATTTTATGATAGTACTCAACAACACTCAAATCTACCTTCTTTGTGGTTGAAAGTTATGTGTGAATCTGAATAGAATTTCTATAATGTTGGGCTGAAAACATAGTGCAGAGAGGGCTCCACAACTGTTAGGTTGTATCGATAGACTAGATGAGTTGAGGAAGAACATCCTCTGTCATAGAGGATAGAAAGAGCTCCAATAACAACTTGGTCCTGAATTACCCATGCTTCATAGGCAGGGTTGGGTGATAATTTTGGATATTAAGTTGTTTCTTTTCCAATAATGTTTCCTCTAACAGTCACCATGACAGCTAGTGCTGGTGTTGTCCCATCGAGATGTCCAAAGAGATGGACCCCCTGTAGGATGGTGACGAACTGAGCCTTCCACAGCAAGAAGTTGGTACATGTTAGTTTGCAAGATATGGCGGTAGCAATGGTGGATGATTTTACAGCAGAAGCCATTGGAGAGGCACTCTGTGGAAGGGAACCAAAAGTTCCGAGAATAAGAGTAAGGTTCTAAAAGAGACAGATTTGACTCTGATACCAAGAAAAAGTCATTATCTTTTGTGTTATACCCTTTGGGTCTTGATATTAATTATATAGTAAAGTTTACAACAATAGATCCTAAATGTATGGATCTCATCTATATCTATATATTAACACATATTGATATCTAACTACCTTTTCTTAGCATGTTTACTATATATATATATATATATATATATATATATATATATATATATATATATATATATATATATAGAGAGAGAGAGAGAGAGAGAGAGAGAGAAAGAAAGATAGAGTGAACGGTCGTATTGAGATTCTGCAAAAAAAAAATAAAAATAAAGATCTTGAGATTCAATCTCAGCCACATATTTCTCATCTGCTGCTCGGAAGGTAGTGTCAAACTCTTCTAGATTTATTCCTAACACCTTGAGTACAGTGAGGATAACTGAGCTCGCAAGTAGCTCAGAAGGTAGTCTCAAACTCTTCCAGACGCGAAGGCCTGAACTTTGAACCAATGTGCTATGAACACGAACGTTGATCGATTTCAAGTATTTCGAATGCTTGCGAACGTTCGCAGTGATTCGTAGGTTAACACCAAATACGATTGTGAACGTTGTAGTTACGAATCTGACGATTTCGTTTTTGATTGTGAACTACAGCTTGCGAGTTTTTGATTTTCAACTGTGAACCTAATGCGAGTCTCGGGTTTGCTTCAAATCTCAAACCCAACATGAATCTCAGTTTCGTTGCTAGACCTGCGAATCAATTAAATTCCAGGAATACGAAAGTAGTTTCCTCCAATTCCGAGACCAAGAACTGCGAATCAGTCGATTACACTCAATTACAAGCGACTTGTAAGTCCCTAAAATGCTTGTGTATCAATCATATCTGTTTGATGGTGCGGAATCTCAATCAAGCGAATGATGTCAGATCAAATAGAAGAGAAGGAGAAGAAGAATAATATGAATCTCAATGTATTGATTAATAGAATGACGCTCCTTTACATGAGATTCACACACACACACTTAAGCTCCCGTCTCTCTAGTTTCTCTCTTGTCACGTTCATCAATCTCTACTCCTCAACCCTAACACCTATATATATATACTAGGGAATATGGGCTTGGTGAACATGGGTCGTAAATGGGTTTACAGCCGTAAACACTGACCGTAAACACCCCACCTGACCGTAAACTAGACTGTAAACTCATAAAATATTACATAAAATACAATTGCCTAGAAAATCAAAGTATAAACCATATTTTGACCCGACAATCTCCCCCTTGGTTTATAGCTTTCTTTTCTTAATTGACCCAACAAGCTCCCCCTAAAAAGTAGCTGGCTCTTCTTGTCAATCTTCAATGGGAGCTTGGCTTCAACTTTAACCTTCGATGACTTCACAGCTTCAAGATGAACTTCATGAATCTTCAATAAATGACTTCATCTTGAGCAGTTGGGAATTTCTTTAGTATTTGGCATTTAATGCACATTGGGTGAGGAGGCTTCTTGTAGATATTCTTGAAAATTGGTGCTTTCAGCTTGATAATCTTCAGAGAGAACTTCAGAGAGAAATAATTTTCTGGATCACTTCAGCAGGTTCATAGATAACAGCAAATTGATTGAGGAGGCTTCAATGTAATCCGTCACATAGTCTTCAATTCCAGCTTCATCTTGCTTCTGGGGTTAAAAGATTGAATGTTGAAAGAATAATCTTCATTTCTTGCTCCTTCGAATGAGAATTATTCGATGATCATGGATGAAACTTTAGCTCAGAAATTTTCGACACAAACTCCATGAGTTTCATCTACACCTGAAGTCACTTTTCAAGACAAAACAAAACTTGTAACAGCCCGGATTCCCAGGTATTAGTTATTCTTATAATTTTTGGTGATTTGTGAGGAGACTCGGCGAGTTGGAGCTCAAACTCACCGAGTATGATCACGGTTTGGGCACGGGTTCGCGTCCGGACTCGGCGAGTCCATGCTGTTTAATGAAACCCTAATTTCCAGGTATGAGACCTATTTAAAGGGGCTTATGGCCGTCATTTGCGGCCACCAACCCCAGAGAGAACCGTAAAGAGTGCTTGAGCGTTTTGTGAGAGAGAATAGGAAGATCCTTGACTATTTGTGGGTGTTTTTGCATATAGAAGAGGATCAAGGAAAGAGGAGACCAAAGGAGGTGCTAATCCAGTGATTCTTGAGCTTAGAGACTTCATTTGAGGTAACCATTCGTTCCTTTCTCAGTCCTTGGTGTATATCTTAGAGTTAGGGTTTCTTTGTGGAATGATCCATGGACTAATTGGCCTCTTCTTGTGTTGGTGCTTTAGATCTGGACCCAAAGAGGTCCAGAGACTCTTTTCCCTCAAGATTTATGAGCGTTAATGGAGGCCATGAGCTTAGAATAGCATTCTAGAGACCATATCATCAAATAAGGCCTTTGGACCTTTACATGAGCACCAAGATTGTAACTTTACATGATGAATGTGCTTGGAAGGACTAGATCTATGAGTTATTGGAACGGAACTGACCTCAGGAGTGAGTTTGAGTTTATGCATGGCATAGACTCACCGAGTCCGAAGAATAGACTCGGCGAGTAGCATGAAGATTGTCCTTAACCACTCTGCGAGTGGTCTTTCCGAGTTAAGGGGTTGACTCAGTGAGTCAGGGAGAGTCAGAGAGGGTTGACGGGTGGACTGAGTCAAGCTGGAACTCGCCGAGTTGTTCTTGAGACTCGGCGAGTTGAGTCGTGGTGGCCCTGCGATTCATGCCAGGTGGAACTCGTCGAGTCAGGGAAGTACTTGACGTGTCAAGGGAGGATCCTAGGGAATTAGTGAACACGTATAGACTCGCCGAGTCGCTCTAGTGCACTCGCCGAGTCCGGTCAAAGTTGACCGTTGACCGTTGACCGTTGAACAGAGTTGACTAGTGTTGACTTGATAGGGGTAGTCAACCTTAGTTGTGAAAGTGTTAATTAGAGAGATATTGTGTTATAGGAGGATTATCGCTCGGGGGATCGAGCGTGAGTGATTTCTGGGATTTGCAAGTTATCGAGATACGCGAGGTGAGTCTTCTCACTATACTTTACCTTGAGTAGGTAATCAGAGTTATGTGACAGAGTATTTGTATGCTATATGTATATTATGTGTTGTACTGCATTATTTCTATGTGATTTATGTTATGCATGTTATAGAGTTGGAACCGGAAGGTTCCCAGAGCTAGAACCAGAGGGTTCACAGAGTAGGGTCCACGGACCCACAGAGTTATAGCCTCGAGTGGCTAATATGTGTTATGTGTGGTATTTTGGGGAACTCACTAAGCTTTGTGCTTACAGTGTTTGTGTTATTTGTTTCAGGTACTAGTGATGACCGTGGGAAGGCGCCGGCTTGATCAGTACACACACATGGGATTTTATGTTATCAGATCTTGGGAATATTATATAGCATGGATTGAGTTTTAAACATTGATGTTTTTATGAATGTTAAATGAAATTGTGTTTTTATATTATGCGAAAAATTATTTTGAAATTCACGGTGTTACAACTAAAAGAAAACTTAGCACACAAATTAAAACAGAAACAAAAATATTTTTGGATTTTTGATTTTTCTGAACAAGAAATAAAACAGAAATAAAAATATTTTTGGATTTTGGATTTTCTAATTTTTGTTTGATTTTTGAATTTCTTTTTTTTTATTATTTTTTTAATTCTCCCCCTAAATTTGTGCATAGAGGAAAACTATGAACAAATTTAACAAAAAGAAAAATATTTGGGATCAAAGTTGTGGGACAGCCTTAGTCTACTTGTCGGTACCTTTATCTTCATGTCTATGTCTGATCGATCGTCGGTATTGTGGACCACTTAAACACGAAAAATTTGTGACAATTTTGAACAGACTAATAATGACAAGACATTTTGATCATATATTCTTAGATATATTTCCTAAGGACCATTTAGCTGACGACGACCAGGGATATTGTTGTCCACCTAAATTGTACAGCGAGATCTACAGACAATCTGGATGTGTTCAATTTTAATTGTACTAGAACGTGTTTCCTGCTTCCTGATATGCCCCAGCCATCAAGGACTTCCAAAATATTCCTTACACCGGGTGAGCAGACAATTATTAAGAGAGAAGATAGATTTAGAATGCATATGTTGTACATCCAGGTCGGATCTCTTCCAATCACGCAAAGGATGAAACATATGACTAACTAAAGTTTTAGATGGATTGAGAAAAGAATGTTGCATATACTGTGTACCAGGTCGGATTATGAGTCACGCAAAGGAGACAATATGTGGCTAACAGATAGAAAGAATTGCATAGAGAGAAGATGCAGAGAGATAGAGTTGCATATGTTATAGTCCAGGTCGGATCTCTCGAGCACGCAGAGGAGGTAACATATGAATAACAGATAGAAAGCAAGAAAATAACCTTCTACATACCTAGTTTATCGGAATTCCCCAGTCACCCCATCAAAACCGGAATTAAGGACAGAATCCGCACATCGAGGAAAAGTTAATCCACAGTTCTAGATACGGGTTCTTTTAATGTGACCGGTAGATTCTCATGTATATCTCCCTGCTCAACCTATCCGAGCATCATATTGTCAGGCTAAACAGATCTAACTAGTTCAATGTTTGTCAAGTCCTTTAATTCCCTAAGTTCAATTCTTCCTAGTCAAGTCCATTTAAAATTTTTCATGCCTACCAGCGCATCGAGCACAAAGCATAGACAATTCAATTCTTGTACGTTACGCAGATTCAGATTGTCCATTATCACTTGCTAATTTCATTTCCCAAAACATCTCCTGCAAGTGCATTCCATTAACACTATATTTTTGATTTTCTGATTTTCTAATGTTTTTGGATTTTTTTAAATTAATATTTTCTAATTTTTGTTTTGTTTTTATTTCTCCCCCTAAATTTGTGCATAGGAGAGAAACGAAAGTAAATGCGCAAATTTAAACTATCCTAAAACAAAAATTAGTCTTTAAAGCAAATCAGCTTAAGAAAAACTCAGGAGTATAGAGAAGAAAATTCAAACCGTAAGTCACCGATTGAATTTGCATCCAGAAGGTCTGAGAACAGCACGCGTAATCTCAGAACATATCCAAAAATTCTTCACATCGTTAAGCACTAACCCCATGAGTGATCCCTTCCTTTCTTCCCTTCCTGCAAAAGGACACATACTTTCAAGAAAAGGTCAAAATGTTGCATAGTTGAGAGATGCCTCCTATCATGTGCCTGGAACAACCACTATCAACAAACTGAAATCTGATGATATGCCTCCATAGCTGCTCCGACACAGAGTGGGATCAGTTGGTCTTTGGAACCCCAGTCCATTTTGAAACTGGGTGGACCTTTTTCATCAACACACGATACTTTCTCCCATGACATGTCCTGTTTATCATAAACAGAAGATGTAGAAATATTAGAATCATTAGGAGATTCATCCTTTGGTACCCATTGGTAGTTGGGTTTAACCCATTTCTTTTCGATCCGATGGGTGCCTCGACACTTGCTTTTGATCTGGATGTCGGCCGTTGAGATGACTTTGACCTAACCGGTCTTTGTTTCACTGGAGCATCTCTTGGATTGGGCTTCTTGGTCGACATTTCCTTCTTTCCCTTGGGTTTCAGATTATTTTCCTTGTGGGTTTGATTCTTGGCCTTCTGCGCGTTCCAGTCACCATTGTCTGAACGTGACCTGGAAGGGTTTCTTTTGAAGTATCTCCCACTTGGCGCGTTTTGCCATCCTTGTGCATAGTAGGGAACGTACGCGCGATTAGGAAAATTTCTGGCAATGTGTCCAGGTGTTCCATAGTGAAAACATGTCTTTTTCTTCACTGTAAAGTTATTTCTTCCTGCCTCTGGTGGCGTATCCATGCCTTGTCTCTTATTGATCCCAGATGCACACTTGCAACAGGCACTCCGTTGCGCTGGAATTGGAGGCATGTATTTCTCAACGGCAGGTTTGTTAGGAGTAACAGAATTCTAAGCAACAGATTCTGAGTTCAAGGAGTCATTGGTTTGTTCATTAGTGTTCTCCTTGTTCTCATCTTCTGCTACTTTACCTGCACATGAAGTAGAAACATTAGTATTTTCAACCTGAATACCTCCTAACACAAATCCAGCTGGTTTTCCATATTGAAGATGTGCCTCCCTGACAATTTCTTCCTGTGTCATAGGGATGGATGTGTGGTTATGATTAAAAGGTGGAGGAACACTATCATACCCTAGACCCTTGTTTTGATTATCTTTGAATTTTAATTGGGTTTCAAATAAGGACTCGACTGTCTGACTTGACGCAGTATAATTTTTGAAACTAACATCTGTTTTTCCACACTTAATTTTCAAAGTGTTAAGTTCTTCAGTTACAGTAGCAAGTTGTCTCTTAATATAGTCATAATTTTCACACTTGTTGCTATACTCTTCCCGAAGCTTCCTAAAGTCTTTGGTTTTTGCTTCTAATTCAGCCTTCAGGGGTTTCTGTCCTTCCCTAAGTTGATATCCTTCGTATTTTAGGTCGTCGACTTCCTTTTTTAGCAAATCATTATGTTCACGAATAATTTTAATCGTATCTTCACAAGATGGAGTACATGAAACTTCATTGAGTGGGATGTTTGCAGAACTCGTTGTTTCTCCACATTTCAAAGCATTAAGCTCTTCAATTACATCAGCAATACTAAGACGACTGAGATCTTTTGTCTTCTTGATGATAGTCACGTTCATATCCCACGATTTCAGAAGTGAATTCAATAGCTTTTTGTTTATCTTAGATTTGGTCGAGAAGATCCCAACTATATTCATCTTAGTAGTGAGTGTGGTAAGTCGTTGCAGCTGAGCCTCCATGGTTTCTCCGGGAATGTAGTTGAACCTGTTGAAATTTTGTCTTAACATATCCTGATGATTCTCATTCATGTCTTCAATTCCCTTATTGACTTCAAAAGCCATTAAAAGCACAACTCGAAGCTAAAATAAAACTTAAACGTCAAATTTAAAAATGCCCTTTTTTTCTCAAAAGTCAACCTTAAAAGTCAAATTTAAAAAGTCAAACTTGAAAAAGTCAAACTTAAAAGTCAAACCGAAAAGCTAAATTTGAAAATTTAAAAGTCAAACGAGAACGTCAAAGTTTAAAATCAAAGGTCAAACTTGAAAGTCAAAGTCAAAATTTAAGGTCAAAAGTTAAAAAAAATAAAATAAAAGTCAAAAGTCAAAATATAATTTTATTTATTAATTTTTTTTATTATAATAATTATTATTTTATATATATATATATATATATATATATATATATATATATATATATATATATATATATATATATGTATTATTTTGGATAAAAAGAAATTTAAAAAAAAAACTAAAATAAATTGAATTTTGGGTTAAAAGTGTCAAATTTTGAAAGTTGAAACCGAGAATAACATGTTATCAATTAAATTTTGAAAGATTGTAACAAGGGATCAGGTAGCCGAGTTGTAAGGCGTTGTGTTTATGACCCTGATGTCCCGAGTTCGAACCTCGGCACCTCCAAATCCGCCTCCTATTTTTTTAAATGCGAAGTGAGGTTGTTGCTTGTGAGGCCGGAAACACTACCGGGCCGCAAACTCGGACCGCAAGCTCCGGGGCCGTAAACCTCGGACCGCAAACTCGGAAACCCTAGCTGCCACCCCTCGCTGGTTACGACCAAAAACACCGATTTTTGCCCCTTTTTCCTCCAAAACTTGATCAAAAACTCGTTTTTGTGAAAAACGCGAAGAACAACCCCCCCTCCCCCTAATTTTCAGAGATCTATCCAAAAACGCAAAAAACTTTTGAAAATAAGATCAAATAATGCTCCAAATCTGACAAAATTGACTGATACAATCCAAGCTCTGATACCAATTGTAAGTCCCTAATATGCTTGTGTATCAATCAGATCTGTTTGATGGTGCGGAATCCCAATCAAACGGATGATGTCAGATCAAATAGAAGAGAAGTAGAAGAATAATAATATGAATCTCAATGTATTGATTAATAGAATGACGCTCCTTTACATGAGATTCACACACACACACACACACTTAAGCTCCCGTCTCTCTAGTTTCTCTTTTCTCACGTTCATCAATCTCTACTCCTCAACCCTAACACCTATATATATACTAGGGAATATGGGCTTGGTGAACATGGGCCGTAAACACTGACCGTAAACACCCCACCTGGCCGTAAACTAGACTGTAAACTCATAAAATATTACATAAAATACAATTGCCCAGAAAAGCAAAGTATAAACCATATTTTGACCCAACACGACTAGAACTCCTCCGATTGATTCTAAATGCGAACCTTCATCGCCGACTGTGAATGATGTAAATGCGAATGAAGACTGCGAATCATAAGAACTCCAAACAATTGCAACTTTTAAATGCAAATGGAGGACAACGAATGCATGCGAACGTTCGCAGATAAACAATAGATTCACGTTCGTTTCTTCAATTCTGATTGAGACTTTCGCATCTTTTGAGTTCGTTTATTGATCTTGACTTTCGCACCTGGTTGTTTGACATCAATGCTTTTTCAAACAATGATCTGAAACGGCGAAACTCATTTGAGACAAATCGTTCGAGACATTACATATGCGAAAGGATCCCTTAAAGATTGAAGGAAATGGCAGATTATGCCCTTAACACCGAAAGTGACTCATATTTGCCTTTAAATGTAAATTCAACCCCCAATAGCCAATAGATACGAATCTGACCCTTCTGAATGCAGTAAACTGACAGCTTGTACCACTTTTGCTGAAATGTGTCAGATGGCAGCCTCCTTTTTTTAGAAAATGTCACTTTTCACCCACTTTTTCAACTTTTTCACCTTTTTGTCATTTCCAACAATTAAAAATCAATAAAATTGATCTCTTCAACCAAATTTCATATCTTTTGACTGGTTCTTCACCAGATTTTTCCTTTTTTCAATTTTTTTAAGGACAAAACTTTTTATGAGACTTTTGGTACCTGTTTAAGAATCAATAAAGTTGGTTTCTTGCACACCCACTTATTTGAAGAAAATCTATCATCTTCTGAAAATAATGCCCGATTTTTAGTTGGAAAACAAAAATTTCCATAAATTTCATTGAACTAACCAAATTCTCTTTTCTTTTCCTTCCAACTTCTAACATTTTTAACTAAAGAAAAATGAGAATTAAAGTTTCTTTGAACATGTTTTACTTCAACTTTCTCAACTTTTTCACAAGCATTGGGTACTGGTACCTTGGGCATCCAAGCTTTCTTTATTTTACTCTTGTTCTTCTTCCTCTTCTTCCTTTTCTTATTTCATGGCTTCAGAGACAACTTGTGAATTAAAAAACCTTTTCACCATTCTGAATTTGAACATTTGAAGACTTTTGAAAACAATCCTTAGGAGTTTGATAAATCTGAACATCTTGAATTATTGGCTTTTTGTAAGGAACCAATCCTTCATATGCATCATCAGAACACAAAAAATCAGTTGTTATTGTTCCAATAGAACAAAACTCCTCCACTTTCATGATTTCTGAATTTTTGCTTTTAGATTCGTCTTCAGAACAACTAGATTCGGATTGTGAAGCTTCTAAAAAACTCGAAACACTTGACTCCCCCTAAAAAGACATTTGGAGTCACTTTTTCTTCAGAAACTTGAAGAACAACATAAACTTCTTCTTTTTCTTTTTCAGCCCTTTTCATCTTCAACATCTGTTTATTTTCCCGATCTAAATGTTCATATATAATACATAATTGTTCTACTATTCTCTCATTCTCTCTTAATTCACGGTGATTAACATATGAGTATCTAGATATTTTCTTATCAAGAAGAAGATTATACAACTCAAGAATATCATTCAACATAGATTGACCACTGATTTGAAACATGGTCACTTTGTTAATACCATAGATTGGTTTAGTAACATTTAATCCAAGTTCTAAAATAGAGTCAAACAATAAATTTGTTTTATCCATTTGATCTTTAACAAATGTTAGAACTTGAAGAGAGAGAAAGTAAATATGATAAGAGTTCTAGAGAGAGAAAACGGATCTGAGAGGGTTTCTAGAGAGAGAAAACAGTTCTGAATGGATTTTAGAGAGATAAAGTAGATCTGAACACGAAGATTCAAATAAACACGAAATTTTCTTCTAAATGTCTTCCAGAACATGATTCAAGAACAAATCAGATGAAGTAATGAGTTGAAGAAAACAGATCTGAATAAGATTTTTCAATAAAAAATGAGGTATAGACTTTTTCTTTTTAGAAAACTTACAAAACTTGAAGAACAAGGTGAGATTCAAGATAAAATATCGCCATAAACAAGTTCGATTCTTGCAAAAATCGCTGAGATCTACAAGAACCCGCTCTGATACCACTTGCTGGGAATAAATCTAAGGTGTCGAATGTGGAACATCAAGAACAATCAAGAATCAATCACCATTATATGCAAGTAATATGATAAAGGTTTTTCTTGTATATTGATAATGAAATGAACGTACGAAGAAAATCCTAATATGGTAAAAAGCTTACACCAAAAGCTAACCTAATGATTATTTATAGGGAACAATAAATATATTCCATAAATATAAAATAAATGCCTAATATAAAACCAATGCCTTAGAAGAGCTCGACTAAGAACTTCTACTGTAAAGGCATCGTAGGGAATCATAAAATGATTAACCCTAAAAAGGCTTCCCTAAATAACCAAACATGCCATATTAGTTTCAATATCTCAAATACTCAACACAAGGGTCTAAGGCACCAAGGCTAACCCTTTGTTTTGTTATTGGGATTATTACTGTTGTGATATGTTAGTTCGGTACCCTAGTAGATAGGATGATTATATGCTAGTATGATCTGTTAGATTGGTATCCTGGTAGATTGGATGTGGTTATGCTTAGTGACCTATAGTTGGTCTGACTGTCTGCATGTTAGTTTTTATGCCGGTTAGGTAGATCTATAGGACTACCTGTAGTATTATGTGATTATCTGTATGTGCATTAGTTGTGTTATATGTCGACATATTATGTGGGATGGGTTGAGGTGAAACTGCTCCGTGCGGTAACCCACAAACCTAGGAGCATTCCAGATATGACCTGAGGGAGATTCGTACTGTGGGCTCGATGACAATCCAGATGTGAGCTGTGGGCCCGGAAGGTAATCCAGACTCACACTGTGGGCCCTGGGGTAATCCAATCTGTAAAGTTGTGGACCCAATACATGTTGTTAGTTGTATATGGGTTATATGAAGTGTATTGGTATGTTGGCATTCCAACCCAATGGTTGAGGGCTTGGGGTATTCCATCCCGATGGATGATTGGACCCATAGTATGTTTTTTGTTATTGTATGTGTATTGTTGTGTGTATGGGTATTTTGGGGGTAACTCACTAATATTTCGGGCTTACCATTTCAGTTTATTGTTTCAGGTTCAGCGGATGGCCGCGGGAAGGCGAAAGCATGATTATACACTTCCTCGATTAATGAATATGATTTTTAGGAACTCTGATGTTTAAACTATTTTGAAAACAAATTGTAATAACTGAATTGTTTTATATGATTTAACAAGTTTTAAATTGTCTCGAATTTTATGGATGTTACAAGTTGGTATCAGAGCCTTGGTTTGAGTGAATTGGAGGAACACTCGAGTGAATCCAGTCTCAAATCAAGAAAAGATTTTCAAAATGTTTTTAATGGCTTTTCAAAATAAGTAAAAGAGGATGCGAAGTGTACGATCAGTCGGAGCCAATAAGTAGACCCCAAAATATCATACGGTTTTTTAATATTGTGATATGTTAGAACAACATGCCAATACTAGGCCAGAGATCTTCAAGAATTTCATGATAGAATTGTCTGATTACATGATGCATGCTAGCCTAGGGTTTCCTTTATATGAGATTGACATCATTATTGTAGCTGTTTAGTGTATGCATCACGGTTGTACATAATTAAGATCTTATAGCCCAAGAATGTTTGATTTGGCCTTATGTTCTGTTCTTATTGATTAGGGCTTAGGGTAGGATTGGATATTCGAAAGTCTATATGGTCCAGCATTATGTTTGGCTAGCATACACTAGTGCTTCAGGGTTGGTGGAAGTTTCATGGATGGGTGGGTTGTGTGTGACCGATAGGTCAGTTGTGAGACAGTTAGCCTTCCTCTAGGAGTGAGGTTGAGCAACCATCAGGGGTATGTATATTGTTAGGGTGTTGTGGTGATACTTGAGACAAATATGGGTAGGTGTGGATGGTAGTATGGGCCCGTAATACTAAAAGAACAGGACCCATCCCATAGCAAAGAAGTCACAACCCCTAGGGTTTAGTTAGAAGTCGGTCCCATGTTATGGTATGGACTATTCAAGACGTTTTGAGAACATATCTGGATTAGGATCGAGAGCTGGCAGCCAAAATAGGCCAGTATTGTAAGAGGATCTTGTTAGGGAGATCATCCAGGAGGAGGTGATCGAGATCGTTTGGGGACAAATTCCAGAGATGATTGGGTCTTTCAAGACCGCCATGCAGCCATTGCTGAGATGACTGCCACAGCAGTTTCAAAAGCTGTAATGACGACAGGGAGAGGAGTTGGTTGAGCTTTCCAGTACCGCGACTTGTTACTCATACATATTCTGATGAGTAGAGGGTTGCAGTTATCTGGAATCAGGAAGATGATATGTACTTGTTATATCTCTGCGGGTTGAGCGAGAGAGGCTAGCACATGAGTTTCTAGATTTGAGGCTCAGAGGTTTGCTCAAGGCTGGAATGTGAGTCGCGGGGACTCCAGAAAGGAGTGATGAGTATGTTCAGCCGGGGTTTTGCAGCTAGAAGTGGAATGGTTGATTGTTGGATTGGATTGTTGTTTTATAGGGAAAGGATTGTGCCCTTTCAGTTCTTCGAGCTCGAAGGAGTGAGCGGAATTGTGACCCAGGAGCAGGTTGTATTCCTTCTCGGGGTCAGTTGGTTACAGGGGTTGGCAACATTATTTCAGCGTCGGTGAGCGCATGTGGGTTGACGTGGCATAAGTAGTTGTGAGGTTCGGTTTTCTTTGGATCTTTTGTATAAGGCGGTAAGGATTGATTGTGCGATCTATCTCACTTTTAGGATTGTATACTATGTCTTGGGAGTAGTTTGTAGCCCGATTTAGGGCAGAGGTTATTTCAGCTGCTGCAGTCCAGTTGTAGATTTTTAGCTGGTAAGTGAGTCAGGCTGCGAACCCTGAAGAGAATGATTTATAGAGCTCGAGAGTGAGAAGCTTGTATGGAACACCTTTGGAAAAGGGGTATTATGTGGGAGGTTTGCGGATAGGGTCCCACAGAAGGATTATTCAACATTTTCAGGATTCAATGGTTTTAGCAACTGTTGGTGATTGACGGACTAAAGCACCAAGGGAAGAAGTTCATCGCCGAGGTATTAATTGGAGCATCTATCTTGTGGTCTTTAGGACTTGAGTGTGAGTTCATTCAAGCATTAGTGACTGTCGGTTTCACTGGGGTTCAGGAAGTGTCCATTTGGCTCTTAGAAGTTTATGATCAATTGGGATTGGCTAGTAGTGGAGCACTAGTGGGAAAGAGTTGGTTATCATCTGATCGATCGTTGGGAAGTGAGAAGGATTGGAAATCCTCCAATTTTCATGTATTACGAAGGCTTAGTTGAATCTAAGTGGGGGAGAGTTACCTTGGATGCGGAAGTGGGAAAGGTTTTGAAATAAGGATAAGTTTCACAACCCGACAGAGAGAATGGAGGCCCTAGTGGCAGCTGATGGGTTTTAGCCATATGAACATTCCTATGTGCACATGCAACCCTAATGCTTGGATCTAGGTTTCTCTAATTGAACATACATTGAATCCAAGACATCTAATGGCTAATATACAATAACAATAATATGAAATTAGATATTAGAAGTTTACCTTGAATCACTTGCTTGATCTTGTTGTCTCTGAGGCTTTAGAGTCACAATTGTCACTCCTCTAATGGTTTACAAACACCAACTAGCAAGAAGATGATTTAGGAGAGAGGAGAGGGAACAAATCGGCCAGGGTTTCTACTCAAAGCATAAGTCATGAATTCCCTTAGCCATAGGGGTCTATTTATACTTGTAAGGCTCCTAGGGTTTCACCCTTAAACCCTAATTGGATAACTTAAGCGCTAAGCAATCCAAATCCTTTCCATGATAAGCCTTGGACGCTTTTATGGCTATCCTTAGCCCTAGAAATCGTCCACCCCTTATCCATAAAGAATATATAGCCCAAAGTGCAACTATCAAACAATTGATAGTTTATACCCCCTTTATTTAATTAATCTCTTTAAGTCACCAAATTAATTCCTAATTAATTTACGACTTATATTAATCAAATAATAATATTATTATTCCTTATATTATTCTTATAATATATTAATAATATTCCTTCTCTCATTATAAATCATCTTGTCAAGTTGCTATGGTGAAAGCAACCCAAAAGGACCATGCTCAACCGGGTCAAATACTTGCCTAATATAGTTCTAGCCTTAGACACTATTCCAACAGTCTCCCACTTGGATATGTCTAGTAACTATATATACAAGTATATTCCGATTAGCAATCGTAGCTCTCAAAGACGCTGTCAAACTCTGATCTAATCAATCTTGTCCTTTAGATAAGGGATCGTACAGTCCTTTGTTTAGATATCATGCTGACAATTCTATGGAACAATTTGTCTAGCATTTGGTTTTTCGATATCCGATTCATTTGACATAGAACTTAATTGAAAACATCAATTCAGTTCTGACCGGGCCCGACACATAAGTCAAATCAAATCATCGAGCGGCCGAGATATCGCTTTTACCCTCTTGGGATAAAGTAACAGATAAACTTCGACTTATATGCATTTACTTATTCATTAATCAATCATACACAAGAATGTGTTTTATCACATCAAGTTACTGATGCGGTTTCACATTATCAATGCACAACCAATTAACAAATAACAAACCATATATCTTGGTTTTAAGACTATATGATATTATCGTCTTGCGATCACCCTTTTTTTTATCATATTCCATAAAGTGATTCCAGCAAGCATGGGTTTGTTCCAATGCTCAAAACTAGTTCATAAGCACTCATGAACGTTGCAACAAACTTTTGCTATGTCTAATACCATTTAGACAATCTACACACCAATTCATGACAATCTTCATTCATATCTACTTCCAACATATGAACGATTGTGCATAATTTGAACAATTCGATTATTCTTAATAAACTCAATTATTCTGGAAGTCAAAACATGCAAAATGAAACTATAGTTAAACAATTAACATAAGACAGTAACATTACTCATAAGTAATACTCTTTTATTTAATCATCAAATGTCAATTACATTTATCTATTACATGTTTCTACTATTATCTAATCTATACTAATATCATCCTTCAGCCCAATACTCCTAGCATGTTGCAAGTGCTTAACCCTACTTAGTCCCTTCGTAAGCGGATCTGCTGGGTTATCTTCTGATGATATCCTCTTCACTACGAGTTGTCCTTCTTCTACACGATGTCTAATAAAGTGATATTTTCTTTCGATATGTCTAGATCCACCATGATCCCTCGGTTCCTTGGTCAAGGCAACCGCTCCTTCATTATCACAGAAAATTTCCATGGGCTCCTTTATGGTAGGTACAACTCCAAGATCACCGATGAAGTTCTTTAACCATATTGCCTCCTTCGACGTTTCGCTCGCTGCAATGTACTCTGATTCGCACGTTGAATCAGCTACGGTTTCCGGCTTGGAACTTTTCCAAGTTACAACTCCTCCATTCAGCGTAAAGATCCAGCCCGACTGCGAACAGTAGTTGTCCCTGTCGGTCTGAAAGCTGGCATCACTATACCCTCGCACCTTCAAGTCATCACTCCCTCCGAAGACTAAGAACCATTCCTTCGTCCTCCGAAGGTACTTAAGGATATTCTTAACCGCAATCCAATGGGCTCTGCCAGGATTCCCTTGATATCTGCTAACCATGCTCAAAGCAAAGGCTACATCAGGGCGAGCACAAGTCATAGCATACATGATTGAGCCAACTACAGAAGCGTATGGTACTCGGCTCATGTGACAACCCGATATTTCAACTCTTTGTAATGACCTAATAAGTCAAGTATTGTAACCACTTTTGAGTTAAAGAAATTAACTTTGATAATAAAATGTCCAAAAAGTTTCTATTTAACTACCTACTATGTTTAATATCATTAAACCGGGATCGTACGTAAAAAGAATGCCCAAATCCGGCTTCGTATATTGAAGTTAAGATTTTTCCAAGTTCGGCTTAGCAGCAGACAGCTAAAAACTCGAATCGGAGATCGAGCGACTTTTGGCCGGAATGACCTAAACGAGAATCGAAGGTCTCGACAATGGTATTTCAGCGGTGAAAAGTCTGGCAAAAACCGACGTCAGATAAAGAAGTTATGAATTTTTAAAGAAATTCCTTAATCACGTCATTTTATAAATAAATAATAAAAATAATTTCGGAATTTGCCAACGGAATCTAAACGAAAGTTGTAGAGCGTAGTCTCACCTACGCGTGGATATAAAGACCATCGAAAACGGAGTTCGTATGAAGAAGATATGAATTTTTGAAGTTTATTAAATAAATTATATATAAATTTAATTCAAAATCCGGTAATATCCGAAGGAGGAGTTAGCGTCCTCATCCGAGGTACGCGCCGCGTAACCTCGTACGCCCCGCGTACCCGAGGGCCTTGGTCTCGGACCGTCCACGTCGCCCCTATGCGAGCTATCCCCTTTTCGTCCCATCCGAAGCCGAGGCAGTCGAGGACTCGGTCATGCATGACGTACGCGTACCCGTTGCGTACGAGCGTACGCCCCGCGTACCGAGGCTTCTCAGACCCCCTATAAATAGAGATGCGAGGGTTCCCGGAAATTCACCACATTTCTCTCATTTCTCTCGCGATCTTGCCTCGATTTCCGTGCCCATTCAAACCCGAAGCCCTGGTCATTTTGCTCAAGTCCCGAAGGTCGATTTTACTCCCGAGAATCCCAAGAAAAATCCGTTTTCCGAGACGAAACTCTGCCCGGTTTTCCATCTCGCTATCTTCAAACTTTCAAGTGAGTTCATACCCCTTAATTAACCTTTTAAATGTTCTATAAATTCTTTTATATGCTTTCAAGGGGGGGGGGGGGGGGGGGGGGGAATACAAGTAAAACACACGAGTATTATCGTGTGTTACATAAAGAACTATTTTATATGCTTTTATATATCCAAATCACGTGTGATTTACAAACTTTATAGGGAACTTTCATATATAAAATATGTTACAATAGCATTCTATCTTTTGAAATATAAATTGTTCTAATGCATGTATAAACTAAACATTTTCTTAGATTATATGTATATTTGTCTTTCTTAGGCTCTACAAAAATCTATGCTTTCATAACAAATGATTCCTTTTCTAGGTATTTCTAAACAAACGAGACACACTTTTAAAACTATAATAGGTATAGTTTTACGAACAAATTTCTAACTCTTACGTACTAGAAACACGATTTTTCAAGAAGTCACTTTCATATACAAGAACAAACGAACACTTTAACACGTAAATCTGTTCTTATACCATGGGTTTTTGTGAGACACTAACTTCACGTACGTTCGAGTACACATTTCAAATCCTGTATTATATACCAGAATCCCTTGGAGGGGGAGCATGGTGTTTGTGTATAGATCTATACGGGCTTGACAACCCGCGCCCTGACTGTTAGCTACAGTCCACCATTTGGGGTGACAAACGTCATAACATTCCAACGCCTGAAGAACGTTGTGTATAGGCATTCCGAGTCAATAGTATGGTTATAAAACTCACATGAGGTATTAAAAATGCATTGATTTACAAGGTTTTCAAACACATTGGTTATTTTACACTTACATACATTTTAGAAACAAACATTGGTCTTGAGAGAAGGCTACTTTTATACTAGTAGAAAATATAGGATTTTCTAAACACAAACAAACAAGGCCAAAACATTTCATTTCATACGAGCTTTGTCATTTAAATACTTATGTAACTCACCAGCTTAAATGCTGATCTACTTTTTCAAAATTACTTGTATGTCCCAGGGATTCAGTAACTACAGGTAACAATACGCTTTTGAAGAAGGGACGCTGCGGTGCCACTTAAATCTCACATTTTGACATCATATTGTAATTGGTTTTGAACATGTACTTTTTGACAAATGTAAACTTTCAATTATATATATGATGGTTGTATTGCTTTCTTTACTATTTATTCATTTGTTATGTTACCACATGAAGTCATCCGCCCCCGAACGTTTCCGCCGTTCAGGTTTGGGGGTGTGACAGATTGGTATCAGAGCAATGTTTATAGTGAACTAAGTATATCGAACCACATAAGATATACAAACTATAAATGATTAAGGGACTAATACTCTCTGACAAAACATTTTTTTTCTTTTTACGCTTAAGGAGTGTTACGTTCAACTTAAATTGATAGTTCATTTAAGTACAATTACATGCATACAACAAATTATTTTCATGATATCTAACTATACAACAAGTATTTAGACAAGTTGACACTACGATTAAGACTCGATATATGTAATCAGATTTTGGACAAATATAGCGTGATCAACTATATTTGCCTGAGATTGGACCAACGTATATCGAGGAATGATCATACTAAGCAACAAGTCAAAACTTACCAAACCGTTACTAGAATCAAACACAAGAATTTAAATACTATAGGAGTATTTGCTACCTAAACTAGTTTAACTTACATGTTTTGCATGTTTCAACTTTATTCAATTCCTATAACCCTATTTCTCGTACAGTTAAATGGCTGGATTTCACCACCCTGGCGACCCCTACTTTCCCAACCAAGGTAACGGAGGATGGGTCGAAGATGATCCCGAAGAGGACGAGGAACCCATAGAAGTGGATGATGACTCCGGTACCGACTCAGAGCCGGAAGTGATCGATCCACCACTCGTTCAACCTCCCGTCTTCGTAAGGAACTTTCAAGGACCGACTCCCGTCTGGGGAAGTCACCTCCATCATTGGAGCCAACAACAAGGCATACCCCCTCCCTACGGCATGTGCCGGGACTTCTATGATGTCCGCGCTGGAGGTTCGGCTGACATCATGTGCTTTGAGAAAGCAGTTCGTCTTAATCTCCCTAACAATGAAACATTAGTTATCTACGGTGACAAATAAAGTACAAACCTTCGCATCATTTCATTCATCCAAGCTCGAAAGTGCTTGCGGAAGGATTGTCGATCATTCCTAGCGCACATCGTTGATACAAGTCAAGAACTGAAGGACATCAAGAACATTTCAGTAGTACGCGACTTTCCCGATATCTTTCCAGAAGAACTACCAGGATTACCACCACAACGCCAAGTCGAATTCAAAATCGACTTAGTTCCAAGGGCTACCCCAGTAGCGAAGTCGCCTTATCGTCTCGCACCAGCAAAGATGCAGGAACTTTCCAGTCAACTTAATGAACTCCTTCAAAAAGGATTCATAAGACCAAGTTTCTCACCTTGGGGAGCACCGGTCTTGTTTGTAAAGAAGAAAGACGGATCGTTCCGTATGTGCATCGACTACAGAGAGCTGAACAAACTTACTGTCAAGAACCGTTATCCTCTACCCCATATTGACGACCTATTCGATCAACTCCAAGGAGAAAACTACTTCTCAAAGATAGATCTGCGATCCGGATATCACCAATTATGAGTTCTGGAGGGGGATATTCCAAAGACAGCTTTCCGAACTCGTTATGGACACTACGAATTTGTAGTGATGCCGTTCGGATTAACCAATGCACCAGCAGTATTTATGGACCTAATGAATAGGGTATGCCGTCCTTACCTGGATCAGTTCGTCATCGTCTTTATCGATGATATACTTATCTACTCCCGAAGTGAGGAAGAGCATAGTCAGCACCTACGAAAAGTTCTAGAAACACTGCGAACGGAGAAACTCTATGCGAAGTTCTCTAAATATGAATTTTGGATTCGAAGAGTCGAATTTTTAGGCCATGTTGTTAGCGAGAAAGGGATACACGTGGACCCCTCCAAAATTAAGGCCATTGAGAACTGGTCGGCACCAAAGACACCTATAGAAATTCGTCAATTTCTAGTTTTCGCTGGCTACTATCGCAGATTCATAAAGAACTTCTCTAGCATTGCAAAACCTCTTACTACATTAACCCAGAAAGGCGTGGCCTTTGACTGGGGAGCGAAACAAGAGAAGGCATTCCAGACGCTAAAACAAGCCTTATGCACCGCACCGATACTATCCCTCCCCGAAGGGATAGAAGACTTCGTAGTGTATTGCGATGTGTAAAATCATGGACTTGGTTGTGTTCTTATGCAGAGAGGGAAGGTTATTGCTTATGCCTCCCGACAGCTTAAGACACACGAAGTGAACTATACGACACACGATCTCGAGTTAGGAGCAGTGGTATTTGCTCTGAAGATTTGGAGACACTATTTATACGGAACAAAGAGTACTATTATCACCGATCACAAGAGCCTTCAACACATTTTAGATCATAAGGAACTCAACATGCGACAACGACGGTGGGTTGAGTTACTAAATGACTACGAATGCGAAATTCGTTATCATCCTGGCAAGGCCAACGTGGTAGCTGACGCCCTCAGTCGAAAGGAATACACTGGTCGGAGGGTCAAATCTCTGACTATGACTATCCATTCCCACTTATCCTCACAAATTAAGGAGGCACAAATGGAAGCTTTGCAACCTGAAAATGTGGCGGGTGAATCCCTGCGAGGAATGGAAAAGAATCTAGAAGTCAAGTGTGGCGGAGCCTACTATCTCATGGACCGAATCTGGACCCCGAAACATGGTGGTTTCAGAAACGTAGTCATGACCGAAGCACACAACTCAAGATATTCCGTCCACCCAGGTTCAGATAAAATGTATCTGGATCTTAAGAAACTATACTGGTGGCCTAACATGAAAGCAAAAATTGCTACCTTCGTAAGTAAATGCCTTACTTGCGCTAAGGTTAAGGTCGAGTATCAGAAACGGTCAGGATTACTACAACAACCAGACATACCAGAATGGAAATGGGAGCGGATTACTATGGACTTCATAACTAAGTTACCCAAGACGACGAGTGGACTCGATACCATATGGGTCATTGTTGACAGGTTGACCAAATCCGCGCATTTCCTACCCATCAAGGAGACTGACAAAATGGAAAAGCTTACAAGAACTTACTTAAGGGAAGTAGTGCGACTGCATGGTGTTCCGATATCCGTTATCTCCGATCGAGATAGTAGATTCACATCAAGATTCTGGCAGTCACTACAAAGTTCCCTGGGGACTAGGCTAGACATGAGTACAGCCTACCACCCACAAACAGACGGGCAAAGTGAGAGAACGATACAAACTTTAGAAGATATGCTGAGAGCATATGTGATTGACTTTGGAAAGGCATGGGATATCCATTTACCCCTTGTCGAATTTTCATACAACAATAGTTATCATACAAGCATAAAGGCTGCTCCGTTTGAAGCCCTCTATGGTCGAAAGTGCAGATCCCCTCTGCGCTGGACTGAAGTTGGTGATACCCAGTTAGCTAGAGGAAGATTTCCTGAAAGCACTCTCACCGGTCCGGAAATCATACGAGAAACGACAGAGAAGATCGTTCAGATTCGTGAACGATTGAAAGCCTCTAGAGACCGACAGAAAAGCTACGCTGACCAAAGGACGAAACCTTTGGAATTCCAGGTAGGAGACCACGTTTTATTAAAGGTCTCACCATGGAAGGGTTTAATACGCTTTGCAAAGCATGGGAAACTAAATCCAAGATACATAGGGCCTTTCGAGATTATTGCCAGAATCGGCCCTGTGGCTTACAAGCTTAACCTACCGCGTGAACTTAGTAACATACATCCAACCTTCCACGTCTCAAACTTGAAAAAGTGTATGTCCGATGAGACTCTTGTTATTCCACTCAAGGAGATCGAGATCAACGAGAGCCTCAATTTTGTGGAAGAACCAGTAGAAATCATGGACCGATAGATCAAACAAACAAAACAAAGTCGCATACCCATCGTGAAGGTTCGCTGGAACGCCAAGCGGGGACCTGAATTCACATGGGAACGCGAAGATCAGATGAAACAAAAGTACCCTCATCTCTTTCATGTCCACTAGTATCTTTACTACTTTAAATTTCGGGACGAAATTCCCTCTAACGGGGGGATGATGTGACAACCCGATATTTCAACTCTTTGTAATGACCTAATAAGTCAAGTATTGTAACCACTTTTGAGTTAAAGAAATTAACTTTGATAATAAAATGTCCAAAAAGTTTCTATTTAACTACCTACTATGTTTAATATCATTAAACCGGGATCGTACGTAAAAAGAATGCCCAAATCCGGCTTCGTATATTGAAGTTAAGATTTTTCCAAGTTCGGCTTAGCAGCAGATAGCTAAAAACTCCAATCGGAGATCGAGCGACTTTTGACCGGAATGACCTAAACGAGAATCGAAGGTCTCGACAATGGTATTTCAGCGGTGAAAAGTCTGGCTAAAACCGACGTCAGATAAAGAAGTTATGAGTTTTTAAAGAAATTCCTTAATCACGTCATTTTATAAATAAATAATAAAAATAATTTCGGAATTTGCCAACGGAATCTAAACGAAAGTTGTAGAGCGTAGTCTCACCTACGCGTGGATATAAAGACCATCAAAAACGGAGTTCGTATGATGAAGATATGAATTTTTGAAGTTTATTAAATAAATTATATATAAATTTAATTCAAAATCCAGTAATATCCGAAGGAGGAGTCAGCGTCCTCATCCGAGGTACGCGCCGCGTAACCCCGTACGCCCCACGTACCCGAGGGCCTTGGTCTCGGACCGTCCACGTCGCCCCTATGCGAGCTATCCCCTTTACGTCCCATCCGAAGCCGAGGCAGTCGAGGACTCGGTCATGCATGACGTACGCGTAACCGCTGCGTACGAGCGTACGCCCCGCGTACCGAGGCTTCTCAGACCCCCTATAAATAGAGATGCGAGGGTTCCCAGAAATTCACCACATTTCTCTCATTTCTCTCGCGATCTTGCCTCGATTTCCGTGCCCATTCAAACCCGAAGCCCTGGTCATTTTGCTCAAGTCCCGAAGGTCGATTTTACTCCCGAGATTCCCGAGAATCCTGAGAAAAATCCGTTTCCCGAGACGAAACTCTGCCCGGTTTTCCATCTCGCTATCTTCAAACTTTCAAGTGAGTTCATACCCCTTATTTAACCTTTTAAATGTTCTATAAATTCTTTTATATGCTTTCAAGGGGGGGGGGGGAATACAAGTAAAACACACGAGTATTATCGTGTGTTACATAAAGAACTATTTTATATGCTTTTATATATCCAAATCACGTGTGATTTACAAACTTTATAGGGAACTTTCATATATAAAATATGTTACAATAGCATTCTATCTTTTGAAATATAAATTGTTCTAATGCGTGTATAAACTAAACATTTTCTTAGATTATATGTATATTTGTCTATCTTAGGCTCTACAAAAATCTATGCTTTCATAACAAATGATTCCTTTTCTAGGTATTTCTAAACAAACGAGACACACTTTTAAAACTATAATAGGTATAGTTTTACGAACAAATTTCTAACTCTTACGTACTAGAAACACGATTTTTCAAGAAGTCACTTTCATATACAAGAACAAACGAACACTTTAACACGTAAATCTGTTTTTATACCATGGGTTTTTGTGAGACACTAACTTCACGTACGTTCGAGTACACATTTCAAGTCCTATATTATATACCAGAATCCCTTGGAGGGGGAGCATGGTGTTTGTGTATAGATCTATACGGGCTTGACAACCCGCGCCCTGACTGTTAGCTACAATCCACCATTTGGGGTGACAAACGTCATAACATTCCAACGCCTGAAGAACGTTGTGTATAGGCATTCCGAGTCAATAGTATGGTTATAAAACTCACATGAGGTATTAAAAGTGCATTGATTTACAAGGTTTTCAAACACATTGGTTATTTTACACTTACATACATTTTAGAAACAAACATTGGTCTTGAGAGAAGGCTACTTTTATACTAGTAGAAAATATAGGATTTTCTAAACACAAACAAACAAGGACAAAACATTTCATTTCATACGAGCTTTGTCATTTAAATACTTATGAAACTCACCAGCTTAAATGTTGATCTACTCTTTCAAAATTACTTGTATGTCCCAGGGATTCAGTAACTACAGGTAACAATACGCTTTTGAAGAAGGGACGCAGCGGCGCCACTTAAATCTCACATTTTGACATCATATTGTAATTGGTTTTGAACATGTACTTTTTGACAAATGTAAACTTTCAATTATATATATGATGGTTGTATTGCTTTCTTTACTATTTATTCATTTGTTATGTTACCACATGAAGTCCTCCGCCCCCAAACGTTTCCGCCGTTCAGGTTTGGGGGTGTGACAGATTGGTATCAGAGCAATGTTTATAGTGAACTAAGTATATCGAACCACATAAGATATACAAACTATAAATGATTAAGGGACTAATACTCTCTGACAAAACATTTTTTTTTTCTTTTTACGCTTAAGCAGTGTTACGTTCAACTTAAATTGATAGTTCATTTAAGTACAATTACATGCATACAACAAATTATTTTCATGATATCTAACTATACAACAAGTATTTAGACAAGTTGACACTACGATTAAGACTCGATATATGTAATCAGATTTTGGACAAATATAGCGTGATCAACTATATTTGCCTGAGATTGGACCAACGTATATCGAGGAATGATCATACTAAGCAACAAGTCAAAACTTACCAAACCGTTACTAGAATCAAACACAAGAATTTAAATACTATAGGAGTATTTGCTACCTAAACTAGTTTAACTTACATGTTTTGCATGTTTCAACTTTATTCAATTCTTATAACCCTATTTCTCGTACAGTTAAATGGCTAGATTTCACCACCCTGGCGACCCCTACTTTCCCAACCAAGGTAACGGAGGATGGGTCGAAGATGATCCCGAAGAGGACGAGGAACCCATAGAAGTGGATGATGACTCTGGTACCGACTCAGAGCCGGAAGTGATCGATCCACCACCCGTTCAACCTCCCGTCTTCGTAAGGAACTTTCAAGGACCGACTCCCGTCTGGGGAAGTCACCTCCATCATTGGAGCCAACAACAAGGCATACCCCCTCCCTACGGCATGTGCCGGGACTTCTATGATGTCCGCGGTGGAGGTTCGGCTGATCGGGCACTCCCGGTAATGGTGGGTAAGCTAGCCAATCAATCCTATCAGTCCGGAGTTCAAGCTAGCCGACTCCAGGATGTCAACGTGGAAGTACAGGTTCACACTTCTGACATCCGTAGGTTGGACAAGGTACAAGACAATGCTCAACTCCAAACCGAGGCATTCCAAGCACAAATGATTGCAGCCCTCGCTGAACTGAGGGAACAACAAGTCGCTTTTGATAGGCATCTAATGGAGTCGAAGCAATCAGATGCAGAGTCAAGCTCCAAGCGCAACCTACGTCGCAAGTAGTGCTTGTCAAAGACTCAAATTTTGTTATAGCTTAGGACCTCGGCTAAAAGTCTTTAAATTTCTCGAACTTTGTAATCGGAGACCCTTATAGGGGTCAAATTTTCATGATCGTTGTAACAACTTTTATATTAATATAAGTGACACTATTATTACTACGTTGAGTGTTTCGTTCAAACCTTGAAAAGTCTTTGAGAAAACAAATACTTGTTTCATACTTTCAGTCTTACAAATAACTTTCATTCTTCTATTTTAAGACTCATACTAGCATCTGTTGTTGAACTATAGCAATTTAGTTCATGAGACACATACATTTTCTATTCTATGGAATTCTTATCTTTACCTTTTCAACTTATAGTTGAAGGATGCCTCCGCGTAGGAATCCAAGGCGAAGCAACAGTGGGGAAGCACCTGTACCACCACCACCTCCACCACCTCAATTTGATGATGTTATGTTCCAAGCAGCAGTCACCACAGCGGTAGCAGCTGCCATGTCACAGATCAATAACTCGAGTACTAATGGCTCGGGATCTGGCACACACCCATCCAACCATGGCGAGAGTCATGGACCACCCCGAGAATGCACCTATAAGGACTTTAATAATGCCAAGCCCCGGATGTTTTATGGAACTGGTGGTGTGATAGCCCTGAGACAGTGGATTGAAAGGACAGAGTCAGTCTTTGAAATCTGCTCCTGTCCCGAGCACAGCAAAGTCAAATTTGCAACTTTCACCCTTATTGATAGAGCTTTAACTTGGTGGAATGGCCACGTTAAAGTACTTACCTTGATAGTGGCAAACTCCATAAGCTGGGAGAGCCTAAAAGCCATGATGATGAGAGAATACTGCCCACGGGGAGAGATTCAAAAGATCGAACACGAACTATGGACTCTCGGAATGGTTGGTACCGACATCGCAACTTATACCAACAGATTCTGCGATCTGGCAATCCTTTGCCCAGATATGATTGCTCCCGAGAGCAAGAAAATAGAAAGGTACATCTGGGGACTGACCCCCCAAATATGATCAAGCGTGTTAGCTTCCAAACCTGACACCTTTGAAAGTGCTAAGGAACTGGCACAATCTCTGATTACCTACGGAGGTCATCAGAACTCAACCACTTCTGCACCAGAACCACAGAAAGGAAACAACAACAATAACAACAACTACAGCAACAACAACAACAACAACAAAAACAACAATAGCAAGAAGAGGGTATGGAATAAAGGGAAGGGTGGGTCTTCCCAAGAGCCCGCGAAGAAACAACTGGTTTCAGTGAATGCTGCCACTGTACCTACTACAGCTCCTACAAATACCTATCCAACAAAGCCTGATGTAGGTAACCTTCCAAAGTGCACCAAATGCACTTACCACCACCATGGACCTTGTTGGGAAATGCAGTGCGCCAACTGCAACAGAAAGGACAGACAGCCCGTTTCTGCAAGGACCCCGCAAAGCCGATCACTCAAGTTCCCAGTGCGGGTGTAGGCCAGACTTGCTACGGTTGTGGCGAGGTGGGCCACTAAAAGAGGAACTGCCCTAAGGCAGCAGGCACCGGCGGTGTGGGACGGGTTTTGGCTATAGGCCACGACGAAGCTGTAGCTGACCCAACTATAGTTGCTGGTACGTTCCTTCTCGATAATTCATATGCATGCATATTATTCGATAGTGGAGCGGAGAGAAGCTTCGTGAGTCAAAACTTTATTCATTTACTTAAACATAAACCTAGCAAGTTAGAAAAATCATTCACTGTAGAGATGGCCAATGGAAAAACCGAAAACACTAACTGCATATACATGGGCTGTACGTTAACTTTAGACGGCCATTCTTTTCCAATCAATCTCATGTCGGTCCAAATTAAAAGTTTCGACGTCATAGTCGGCATGGATTGGTTGAGTCTTCTTCGCGACGACATCATGTGCTTTTGAGAAAGCAGTTCGTCTTAATCTCCCTAACAACGAAACATTAGTTATCTACGGTGACAAATCAAATACAAACCTTCGCATCATTTCATGCATCCAAGCTCGAAAGTGCTTGCGGAAGGATTGTCGAGCATTCCTAGCGCACATCGTTGATACAAGTCAAGAACTGAAGGACTTCAAGAACATTTCAGTGGTACGCGACTTTCCCGATATCTTTCCAGAAGAACTACCAGGATTACCATCACAACGCCAAGTCGAATTCAGAATCGACTTAGTTCCAGGGGCTACCCCAGTAGCGAAGTCGCCTTATCGTCTCGCACCAGCAGAGATGCAGGAACTTTCCAGTCAACTTAATGAACTCCTTCAAAAAGGATTCATAAGACCAAGTTTCTCACCTTGGGGAGCACCGGTCTTGTTTGTAAAGAAGAAAGACGGATCGTTCCGTATGTGCATCGACTACAGATAGCTGAACAAACTTACTGTCAAGAACCGTTACCCTCTATCCCGTATTGACGACCTATTCGATCAACTCCAAGGAGCAAACTACTTCTCAAAGATAGATCTATGATCCGGATATCACCAATTACGAGTTCTGGAGGGGGATATTCCTAAGACAGCTTTCTGAACTCGTTATGGACACTACGAATTTGTAGTGATGCCGTTCGGATTAACCAATGCACCAGCAGTATTTATGGACCTAATGAATAGGGTATGTCGTCCTTACATGGATCAGTTCGTCATCATCTTTATCGATGATATACTTATCTACTCCCGAAGTGAGGAAGAGCATAGTCAGCACCTACGAAAAGTTCTAGAAACACTGCGAACGGAGAAACTCTATGCGAAGTTCTCTAAATGTGAATTTTGGATTCGAAGAGTCGAATTTTTAGGCCACGTTGTTAGCGAGAAAGGGATACACGTGGACCCCTCCAAAATTAAGGCCATTGAGAACTGGTCGGCACCAAAGACACCTATAAAAATTCGTTAAATTCTAGGTCTCGCTGGCTACTATCGCAGATTCATAAAGAACTTCTCTAGCATTGCAAAACCTCTTACTACATTAACCCAGAAAGGCGTGGCCTTTGACTGGGGAGCGAAACAAGAGAAGGCATTCCAGACGCTAAAACAAGCCTTATGCACCGCACCGATACTATCCCTCCCCGAAGGGATAGAAGACTCCGTAGTGTATTGCGATGCGTCAAATCAAGGACTTGGTTGTGTTCTTATGCATAGAGGGAAGGTTATTGCTTATGCCTCCCGACAGCTTAAGACACACGAAGTGAACTATACGACACACGATCTCGAGTTAGGAGCAGTGGTATTTGCTCTGAAGATTTGGAGACACTATTTATACGGAACAAAGAGTACTATTTTCACCGATCACAAGATTCTTCAACACATTTTCGATCATAAGGAACTCAACATGCGACAACGACGGTGGGTTGAGTTACTAAATGACTACGAATGCGAAATTCGTTATCATCCTGGCAAGGCCAACGTGGTAGCTGACGCCCTCTGTCGAAAGGAATACACTGGTCGGAGGGTCAAATCTCTGACTATGACTATCCATTCCCACTTATCCACATAAATTAAGGAGGCACAAATGGAAGCTTTGCAACCTGAAAATGTGGCGGGTGAATCCCTGCGAGGAATGGAAAAGAATCTAGAAGTCAAGTGTGGCGGAGCCTACTATCTCATGGACCGAATCTAGACCCCGAAACATGGTGGTTTCAGAAATGTAGTCATGACCGAAGCACACAACTCAAGATATTCCGTCCACCCAGGTTCAGATAAAATGTATCTGGATCATAAGAAACTATACTGGTGGCCTAACATGAAAGCAAAAATTGCTACCTTCGTAAGTAAATGCCTTACTTGCGCTAAGGTTAAGGTCGAGTATCAGAAACCGTCAGGATTACTACAACAACCAGAGATACAAGAATGGAAATGGTAGCGGATTACTATGGACTTCATAACCAAGTTACCCAAGACGACGAGTGGACTCGATACCATATGGGTCATTGTTGACAGGTTGACCAAATCCGCGCATTTCCTACCCATCAAGGAGACTGACAAAATGGAAAAGCTTACAAGAACTTACTTAAGGGAAGTAGTGCGACTGCATGGTGTTCCGATATCCGTTATCTCCGATCGAGATAGTAGATTCACATCAAGATTCTGGCAGTCACTACAAAGTTCCCTGGGGACTAGGCTAGACATGAGTACAACCTACCACCCACAAACAGACGGGCAAAGTGAGAGAATGATACAAACTTTAGAAGATATGCTGAGAGCCTGTGTGATTCACTTTGGAAAGGCATGGGATATCCATTTACCCCTTGTCGAATTTTCATACAACAATAGTTATCATACAAGCATAAAGGCTGCTCCGTTTGAAGCCCTCTATGGTCGAAAGTGCAGATCCCCTCTGCGCTGGACTGAAGTTGGTGATACCCAGTTAGCTAGAGGAAGATTTCCTGAAAGCACTCTCACCGGTCCGGAAATCATACGAGAAACGACAGAGAAGATCGTTCAGATTCGTGAACGATTGAAAGCCTCTAGAGACCGACAGAAAAGCTACGCTGACCAAAGGAGGAAACCTTTGGAATTCCAGGTAGGAGACCACGTTTTATTAAAGGTCTCACCATGGAAGGGTTTAATACGCTTTGCAAAGCATGGGAAACTAAATCCAAGATACATAGGGCCTTTCGAGATTATTGCCAGAATCGGCCCTGTGGCTTACAAGCTTAACCTACCGCGTGAACCTAGTAACATACATCCAACCTTCCACGTCTCAAACTTGAAAAAGTGTATGTCCGATGAGACTCTTGTTATTCCACTCGAGGAGATCGAGATCAACGAGAGCCTCAATTTTGTGGAAGAACCAGTAGAAATCATGGACCGAGAGGTCAAACAAACAAAACAAAGTCGCATACCCATCGTGAAGGTTCGCTGGAACGCCAAGCGGGGACCTGAATTCACATGGGAACGCGAAGATCAGATGAAACAAAAGTACCCTCATCTCTTTCATGTCCACTAGTATCTTTACTACTTTAAATTTCGGGACGAAATTCCCCCTAACGGGGGGATGATGTGACAACCCGATATTTCAACTCTTTGTAATGACCTAATAAGTCAAGTATTGTAACCACTTTTGAGTTAAAGAAATTAACTTTGATAATAAAATGTCCAAAAACTTTCTATTTAACTACCTACTATGTTTAATATCATTAAACCGGGATCGTACGTAAAAAGAATGCCCAAATCCGGCTTCGTATATTGAAGTTAAGATTTTTCCAAGTTCGGCTTAGCAGCAGACAGCTAAAAACTCGAATCGGAGATCGAGCGACTTTTGGCCGGAATGACCTAAACGAGAATCGAAGGTCTCGACAATGGTATTTCAGCGGTGAAAAGTCTGGCAAAAACCGACGTCAGATAAAGAAGTTATGAATTTTTAAAGAAATTCCTTAATCACGTCATTTTATAAATAAATAATAAAAATAATTTCGGAATTTGCCAACGGAATCTAAACGAAAGTTGTAGAGCGTAGTCTCACCTACGCGTGGATATAAAGACCATCGAAAACGGAGTTCGTTTGAATAAGATATGAATTTTTGAAGTTTATTAAATAAATTATATATAAATTTAATTCAAAATCCGGTAATATCCGAAGGAGGAGTCAGCGTCCTCATCCGAGGTACGCGCCGCGTACCCGAGGGCCTTGGTCTCGGACCGTCCACGTCGCCCCTATGCGAGCTATCCCCTTTACGTCCCATCCGAAGCCGAGGCAGTCGAGGACTCGGTCATGCATGACGTACGCGTACCCGCTGCGTACGAGCGTACGCCCCGCGTACCGAGGCTTCTCAGACCCCCTATAAATAGAGATGCGAGGGTTCCCGGAAATTCACCACATTTCTCTCATTTCTCTCGCGATCTTGCCTCGATTTCCGTGCCCATTCAAACCCGAATCCCTGGTCATTTTGCTCAAGTCCCGAAGGTCGATTTTACTCCCGAGAATCCCAAGAAAAATCTGTTTCCCGAGACGAAACTCTGCCCGGTTTTCCATCTCGCTATCTTCAAACTTTCAAGTGAGTTCATACCCCTTTATTAACCTTTTAAATGTTCTATAAATTCTTTTATATGCTTTCAAGGGGGTGGGGAATACAAGTAAAACACACGAGTATTATCGTGTGTTACATAAAGATCTATTTTATATGCTTTTATATATCCAAATCACGTGTGATTTACAAACTTTATAGGGAACTTTCATATATAAAATATGTTACAATGGCATTCTATCTTTTGAAATATAAATTGTTCTAATGCATGTATAAACTAAACATTTTCTTAGATTATATGTATATTTGTCTATCTTAGGCTCTACAAAAATCTATGCTTTCATAACAAATGATTCCTTTTCTAGGTATTTCTAAACAAACGAGACACACTTTTAAAACTATAATAGGTATAGTTTTACGAACAAATTTCTAACTCTTACGTACTAGAAACACGATTTTTCAAGAAGTCACTTTCATATACAAGAACAAACAAACACTTTAACACGTAAATCTGTTCTTATACCATGGGTTTTTGTGAGACACTAACTTCACGTACGTTCGAGTACACATTTCAAGTCCTGTATTATATACCAGAATCCCTTGGAGGGGGAGCATGGTGTTTGTGTATAGATCTATACGGGCTTGACAACCTGCGCCCTGACTGTTAGCTACAGTCCACCATTTGGGGTGACAAACGTCATAACATTCCAACGCCTGAAGAACGTTGTGTATAGGCATTCCGAGTCAATAGTATGGTTATAAAACTCACATGAGGTATTAAAAATGCATTGAGTTACAAGGTTTTCAAACACATTGGTTATTTTACACTTACATACATTTTAGAAACAAACATTGGTCTTGAGAGAAGGCTACTTTTATACTAGTAGAAAATATAGGATTTTCTAAACACAAACAAACAAGGACAAAACATTTCATTTCATACGAGCTTTATCATTTAAATACTTATGAAACTCACTAGCTTAAATGCTGATCCACTTTTTCAAAATTACTTGTATGTCCCAGGGATTCAGTAACTACAGGTAACAATACGCTTTTGAAGAAGGGACGCTGCGGTGCCACTTATATCTCACATTTTGACATCATATTGTAATTGGTTTTGAACGTGTACTTTTTGACAAATGTAAACTTTCAATTATATATATGATGGTTGTATTGCTTTCTTTACTATTTATTCATTTGTTATGTTACCACATGAAGTCATCCGCCCCCGAACGTTTCCGCCGTTCAGGTTTGGGGGTGTGACAGATTGGTATCAGAGCAAGGTTTATAGTGAACTAAGTATATCGAAAGACGTAAGATATACAAACTATAAATGCTTAAGGGACTAATACTCTCTGACAAAACATTTTTTTTTCTTTTTACGCTTAAGCAGTGTTACGTTCAACTTAAATTGATAGTTCATTTAAGTACAATTACATGCATACAACAAATTATTTTCATGATATCTAACTATACAACAAGTATTTAGACAAGTTGACACTACGATTAAGACTCGATATATGTAATCAGATTTTGGACAAATATAGCGTGATCAACTATATTTGCCTGAGATTGGACCAACGTATATCGAGGAATGATCGTACTAAGCAACAAGTCAAAACTTACCAAACCGTTACTAGAATCAAACACAAGAATTTAAATACTATAGGAGTATTTGCTACCTAAACTAGTTTAACTTACATGTTTTGCATGTTTCAACTTTATTCAATTCTTATAACCCTATTTCTCGTACAGTCAAATGGATGGATTTCACCACCCTGACGACCCCTACTTTCCCAACCAAGGTAACGGAGGATGGGTCGAAGATGATCCCGAAGAGGACGAGGAACCCATAGAAGTGGATGATGACTCCGGTACCGACTCAGAGCCGGAAGTGATCGATCCACCACCCGTTCAACCTCCCGTCTTCGTAAGGAACTTTCAAGGACCGACTCCCGTTTGGGGAAGTCACCTCCATCATTGGAGCCAACAACAAGGCATACCCCCTCCCTACGGCATGTGCCGGGACTTCTATGATGTCCGCGGTGGAGGTTCGGCTGATCGGGCACTCCCGGTAATGGTGGGTAAGCTAGCCAATCAATCCTATCAGTCCGGAGTTCAAGCTAGCCGACTCCAGGATGTCAACGTGAAAGTACAGGTTCACACTTCTGACATCCGTAGGTTGGACAAGATACAAGACAATGCTCAACTCCAAACCGAGGCATTCCAAGCACAAATGATTGCAGCCCTCGCTGAACTGAGGGAACAACAAGTCGCTTTTGATAGGCGTCTAATGGAGTCGAAGCAATCAGATGCAGAGTCAAGCTCCAAGCGCAACCTACGTCGTAAGTAGTGCTTGTCAAAGACTCAAATTTTGTTATAGCTTAGGACCTCGGCTAAAAGTCTTTAAATTTCTCGAACTTTGTAATCGGAGACCCTTATAGGGGTCAAATTTTCATGATCGTTGTAACAACTTTTATATTAATATAAGTGACACTATTATTACTACGTTGAGTGTTTCGTTCAAACCTTGAAAAGTCTTTGAGAAAACAAATACTTGTTTCATACTTTCAGTCTTACAAATAACTTTCATTCTTCTATTTTAAGACTCATACTAGCATCTGTTGTTGAACTATAGCAATTTAGTTCATGAGACACATACATTTTCTATTCTATGGAATTCTTATCTTTACCTTTTCAACTTATAGTTGAAGGATGCCTCCGCGTAGGAATCCAAGGCGAAGCAACAGTGGGGAAGCACCTGTACCACCACCACCTCCACCACCTCAATTTGAAGCTGTTATGTTCCAAGCAGCAGTCACCACAGCGGTAGCAGCTGCCATGTCACAGATCAATAACTCGAGTACTAATGGCTCGGGATCTGGCACACACCCATCCAACCATGGCAAGAGTCATGGACCACCCCGAGAATGCACCTATAAGGACTTTATTAATGCCAAGCCCCGGATGTTTTATGGAACTGGTGGTGTGATAGCCCTGAGACAGTGGATTGAAAGGACAGAGTCAGTCTTTGAAATCTGCTCCTGTCCCGAGCACAGCAAAGTCAAATTTGCAACTTTCACCCTTATTGATAGAGCTTTAACTTGGTGGAATGGCCACGTTAAAGTACTTACCCTGATAGTGGCAAACTCCATAAGCTGGGAGAGCCTAAAAGCCATGATGATGAGAGAATACTGCCCACGGGGAGAGATTCAAAAGATCGAACACGAACTATGGACTCTCGGAATGGTTGGTACCGACATCGCAACTTATACCAACAGATTCTGCGATCTGGCAATCCTTTGCCCAGATATGATTGCTCCCGAGAGCAAGAAAATAGAAAGGTACATCTGGGGACTGACGCCCCAAATACGATCAAGCGTGTTAGCTTCAAAACCTGACACCTTTGAAAGTGCTAAGGAACTAGCACAATCTCTGATTGACTACGGAGGTCATCAGAACTCAACCACTTCTGCACCAGAACCACAGAAAGGAAACAACAACAACAACAACAACTACAACAACAACAACAACAACAAAAACAACAATAGCAAGAAGAGGGTATGGAATAAAGGGAAGGGTGGGTCTTCCCAAGAGCCCGCGAAGAAACAACTGGTTTCAGTGAATGTTGCCACTGTACCTACTACAGCTCCTACAAATACCTATCCAACAAAGCCTGATGTAGGTAACCTTCCAAAGTGCACCAAATGCACATACCACCACCATGGACCTTGTTGGGAAATGCAGTGCGCCAACTGCAACAGAAAGGACACACAACCCGTTTCTGCAAGGACCCCGCAAAGCCGATCACTCAAGTTCCCAGTGCGGGTGTAGGCCAGACTTGTTACGGTTGTGGCGAGGTGGGCCACTACAAGAGGAACTGCCCTAAGGCAGCAGGCACCGGCGGTGTGGGACGGGTTTTGGCTATAGGCCACGACGAAGCTGTAGCTGACCCAACTATAGTTGCTGGTACGTTCCTTCTCGATAATTCATATGCATGCATATTATTCGATAGTGGAGCGGAGAGAAGCTTCGTGAGTCAAAACTTTATTCATTTACTTAAACATAAACCTAGCAAGTTAGAAAAATCATTCACTCTAGAGATGGCCAATGGAAAAACCGAAAACACTAACTGCATATACATGGGCTGTACGTTAACTTTAGACGGCCATTCTTTTCCAATCAATCTCATGCCGGTCCAAATTAAAAGTTTCGACGTCATAGTCGGCATGGATTGGTTGAGTCTTCTTCGCGACGACATCATGTGCTTTTGAGAAAGCAGTTCGTCTTAATCTCCCTAACAACGAAACATTAGTTATCTACGGTGACAAATCAAATACAAACCTTCGCATCATTTCATGCATCCAAGCTCGAAAGTGCTTGCGGAAGGATTGTCGAGCATTCCTAGCGCACATCGTTGATACAAGTCAAGAACTGAAGGACTTCAAGAACATTTCAGTGGTACGCGACTTTCCCGATATCTTTCCAGAAGAACTACCAGGATTACCATCACAACGCCAAGTCGAATTCAGAATCGACTTAGTTCCAGGGGCTACCCCAGTAGCGAAGTCGCCTTATCGTCTCGCACCAGCAGAGATGCAGGAACTTTCCAGTCAACTTAATGAACTCCTTCAAAAAGGATTCATAAGACCAAGTTTCTCACCTTGGGGAGCACCGGTCTTGTTTGTAAAGAAGAAAGACGGATCGTTCCGTATGTGCATCGACTACAGATAGCTGAACAAACTTACTGTCAAGAACGGTTACCCTCTATCCCGTATTGACGACCTATTCGATCAACTCCAAGGAGCAAACTACTTCTCAAAGATAGATCTATGATCCGGATATCACCAATTACGAGTTCTGGAGGGGGATATTCCTAAGACAGCTTTCTGAACTCGTTATGGACACTACGAATTTGTAGTGATGCCGTTCGGATTAACCAATGCACCAGCAGTATTTATGGACCTAATGAATAGGGTATGTCATCCTTACATGGATCAGTTCGTCATCATCTTTATCGATGATATACTTATCTACTCCCGAAGTGAGGAAGAGCATAGTCAGCACCTACGAAAAGTTCTAGAAACACTGCGAACGGAGAAACTCTATGCGAAGTTCTCTAAATGTGAATTTTGGATTCGAAGAGTCGAATTTTTAGGCCACATTGTTAGCGAGAAAGGGATACACGTGGACCCCTCCAAAATTAAGGCCATTGAGAACTGGTCGGCACCAAAGACACCTATAGAAATTCGTTAAATTCTAGGTCTCGCTGGCTACTATCGCAGATTCATAAAGAACTTCTCTAGCATTGCAAAACCTCTTACTACATTAACCCAGAAAGGCGTGGCCTTTGACTGGGGAGCGAAACAAGAGAAGGCATTCCAGACGCTAAAACAAGCCTTATGCACCGCACCGATACTATCCCTCCCCGAAGGGATAGAAGACTCCGTAGTGTATTGCGATGCTTCAAATCAAGGACTTGGTTGTGTTCTTATGCAGAGAGGGAAGGTTATTGCTTATGCCTCCCGACAGCTTAAGACACACGAAGTGAACTATACGACACACGATCTCGAGTTAGGAGCAGTGGTATTTGCTCTGAAGATTTGGAGACACTATTTATACGGAACAAAGAGTACTATTTTCACCGATCACAAGATTCTTCAACACATTTTCGATCATAAGGAACTCAACATGCGACAACGACGGTGGGTTGAGTTACTAAATGACTACGAATGCGAAATTCGTTATCATCCTGGCAAGGCCAACGTGGTAGCTGACGCCCTCAGTCGAAAGGAATACACTGGGCGGAGGGTCAAATCTCTGACTATGACTATCCATTCCCACTTATCCACATAAATTAAGGAGGCACAAATGGAAGCTTTGCAACCTGAAAATGTGGCGGGTGAATCCCTGCGAGGAATGGAAAAGAATCTAGAAGTCAAGTGTGGCGGAGCCTACTATCTCATGGACCGAATCTGGACCCCGAAACATGGTGGTTTCAGAAATGTAGTCATGACCGAAGCACACAATTCAATATATTCCGTCCACCCAGGTTCAGATAAAATGTATCTGGATCATAAGAAACTATACTGGTGGCCTAACATGAAAGCAAAAATTGCTACCTTCGTAAGTAAATGCCTTACTTGCGCTAAGGTTAAGGTCGAGTATCAGAAACCGTCAGGATTACTACAACAACCAGAGATACAAGAATGGAAATGGTAGCGGATTACTATGGACTTCATAACCAAGTTACCCAAGACGACGAGTGGACTCGATACCATATGGGTCATTGTTGACAGGTTGACCAAATCCGCGCATTTCCTACCCATCAAGGAGACTGACAAAATGGAAAAGCTTACAAGAACTTACTTAAGGGAAGTAGTGCGACTGCATGGTGTTCCGATATCCGTTATCTCCGATCGAGATAGTAGATTCACTTCAAGATTCTGGTAGTCACTACAAAGTTCCCTGGGGACTAGGCTAGACATGAGTACAGCCTACCACCCACAAACAGACGGGCAAAGGGAGAGAACGATACAAACTTTAGAAGATATGCTGAGAGCCTGTGTGATTGACTTTGGAAAGGCATGGGATATCCATTTACCCCTTGTCGAATTTTCATACAACAATAGTTATCATACAAGCATAAAGGCTGCTCCGTTTGAAGCCCTCTATGGTCGAAAGTGCAGATCCCCTCTGCGCTGGACTGAAGTTGGTGATACCCAGTTAGCTAGAGGAAGATTTCCTGAAAGCACTCTCACCGGTCCGGAAATCATACGAGAAACGACAGAGAAGATCGTTCAGATTCGTGAACGATTGAAAGCCTCTAGAGACCCACAGAAAAGCTACGCTGACCAAAGGAGGAAACCTTTGGAATTCCAGGTAGGAGACCACGTTTTATTAAAGGTCTCACCATGGAAGGGTTTAATACGCTTTGGAAAGTGTGGGAAACTAAATCCAAGATACATAGGGCCTTTCGAGATTATTGCCAGAATCGGCCCTGTGGCTTACAAGCTTAACCTACCGCGTGAACTTAGTAACATACATCCAACCTTCCACGTCTCAAACTTGAAAAAGTGTATGTCCGATGAGACTCTTGTTATTCCACTCGAGGAGATCGAGATCAACGAGAGCCTCAATTTTGTGGAAGAACCAGTAGAAATCATGGACCGAGAGGTCAAACAAACAAAACAAAGTCACATACCCATCGTGAAGGTTCGCTGGAACGCCAAGCGGGGACCTGAATTCACATGGGAACGCGAAGATCAGATGAAACAAAATTACCCTCATCTCTTTCATGTCCACTAGTATCTTTACTACTTTAAATTTCGGGACGAAATTCCCTCTAACGGGGGGATGATGTGACAACCCGATATTTCAACTCTTTGTAATGACCTAATAAGTCAAGTATTGTAACCACTTTTGAGTTAAAGAAATTAACTTTGATAATAAAATGTCCAAAAAGTTTCTATTTAACTACCTACTATGTTTAATATCATTAAACCGGGATCGTACGTAAAAAGAATGCCCAAATCCGGCTTCGTATATTGAAGTTAAGATTTTTCCAAGTTCGGCTTAGCAGCAGACAGCTAAAAACTCGAATCGGAGATCGAGCGACTTTTGGCCGGAATGACCTAAACGAGAATCGAAGGTCTCGACAATGGTATTTCAGCGGTGAAAAGTCTGGCAAAAACCGACGTCAGATAAAGAAGTTATGAATTTTTAAAGAAATTCCTTAATCACGTCATTTTATAAATAAATAATAAAAATAATTTCGGAATTTGCCAACGGAATCTAAACGAAAGTTGTAGAGCGTAGTCTCACCTACGCGTGGATATAAAGACCATCGAAAACGGAGTTCGTATGATGAAGATATGAATTTTTGAAGTTTATTAAATAAATTATATATAAATTTAATTCAAAATCCGGTAATATCCGAAGGAGGAGTCAGCGTCCTCATCCGAGGTACGCGCCGCGTAACCCCGTACGCCCCGCGTACCCGAGTGCCTTGGTCTCGGACCGTCCACGTCGCCCCTATGCGAGCTACCCCCTTTCCGTCCCATCCGAAGCCGAGGCAGTCGAGGACTCGGTCATGCATGACGTACGCGTACGTGCTGCGTACGAGCGTACGCCCCGCGTACCGAGGCTTCTCAGACCCCCTATAAATAGAGATGCGAGGGTTCCCGGAACTTCACCACATTTCTCTCATTTCTCTCTCGATCTTGCCTCGATTTCCGTGCCCATTCAAACCCGAAGCCCTGGTCATTTTGCTCAAGTCCCGAAGGTCGATTTTACTCCCGAGAATCCCGAGAAAAATCCGTTTCCCGAGACGAATCTCTGCCCGGTTTTCCATCTCACTATCTTCAAACTTTCAAGTGAGTTCATACCCCTTAATTAACCTTTTAAATGTTCTATAAATTCTTTTATATGCTTTCAAGGGGGGGGGGGGGGGGATACAAGTAAAACACTATTATCATGTGTTACATAAAGAACTATTTTATATGCTTTTATATATCCAAATCACGTGTGATTTACAAACTTTATAGGGAACTTTCATATATAAAATATGTTACAATAGCATTCTATCTTTTGAAATATAAATTGTTCTAATGCATGTATAAACTAAACATTTTCTTAGATTATATGTATATTTGTCTATCTTAGGCTCTACAAAAATCTATGCTTTCATAACAAATGATTCCTTTTCTAGGTATTTCTAAACAAACGAGACACACTTTTAAAACTATAATAGGTATAGTTTTACGAACAAATTTCTAACTCTTACGTACTAGAAACACGATTTTTCAAGAAGTCACTTTCATATACAAGAACAAACGAACACTTTAACACGTAAATCTGTTTTTATACCATGGGTTTTTGTGAGACACTAACTTCACGTACGTTCGAGTACACATTTCAAGTCCTGTATTATATACCAGAATCCCTTGGAGGGGGAGCATGGTGTTTGTGTATAGATCTATATGGGCTTGACAACCCGCGCCCTGACTGTTAGCTACAGTCCACCATTTGGGGTGACAAACGTTATAACATTCCAACGCCTGAAGAACGTTGTGTATAGGCATTCCGAGTCAATAGTATGGTTATAAAACTCACATGAGGTATTAAAAATGCATTGATTTACAAGGTTTTCAAACACATTGGTTATTTTACACTTACATACATTTTAGAAACAAACATTGGTCTTGAGAGAAGGCTACTTTTATACTAGTAGAAAATATAGGATTTTCTAAACACAAACAAACAAGGACAAAACATTTCATTTCATACGAGCTTTGTCATTTAAATACTTATGAAACTCACCAGCTTAAATGTTGATCTACTCTTTCAAAATTACTTGTATGTCCCAGGGATTCAGTAACTACAGGTAACAATACGCTTTTAAAGAAGGGATGTTGCGGCGCCACTTAAATCTCACATTTTGACATCATATTGTAATTGGTTTTGAACATGTACTTTTTGACAAATGTAAACTTTCAATTATATATATGATGGTTGTATTGCTTTCTTTACTATTTATTCATTTGTTACGTTACCACATGAAGTCATCCGCCCCCGAACGTTTCCGCCGTTCAAGTTTGGGGGTGTGACAGCTCATTTCTGCTATTTCAGCTTCGGTACTCGGACTTTGAGTCTTACTCAATTTGGCATTACTTTGTATCGGTAATTATCCCTTCTTCGAGTTTTCCATACTAAAACGTTTTAGTACCTTATCTAAGTAAGTGTTATGACTAAGTCCTATTAGTCTCTTACTTCGCTCTCTCACTATCCTTATTCCCAAAATATAGGAAGCCTCTCCGAGGTCCTTCATAGCGAAACACTTCCCGAGCCAGGACTTAACCTCCTGCAGTGTCGGGACGTCATTTCCTATGAGTAGTATGTCGTCGGCGTACAGAACGAGGAAGCTTACTATACTCTCACTGGCTTTGACATATACACACGATTCATCTTCACTTCGTAGAAATCCAAACTCTTTGACTTTCTCATCGAAGCAAATATTCCATCTGCGAGACGCTTGCTTAAGTCCATAAATGGACTTCTCAAGCTTACACACTCTATTCGGATGCTTCAGATCGACAAAACCTTCTGGCTAAGCCATGTAAACATCCTCAGCCAACTTCCCATTAAGGAAAGCAGTTTTGACATCCATTTGCCAAATCTCATAATCATGAAATGCGGCAATAGCTAGCATCACTCTAATAGACTTAATCTTCGCAACTGGTGAGAAGGTCTCATCATAGTCAACTGCGGGAGTTTGAGTAAAGCCCTTCGCAACCAATCGCGCCTTATATGTGTGTACGTTTCCATCCACGTCGGTCTTCTTCTTGAAGATCCATTTGCACCCGATGGTCTTACGTCCGGGCACATTATCAACCAAATTCCAAACTTGGTTGTCATACATGGACTGGATCTCGCTGTCCATTGCCTCTTTCCATTTCGCAGACTCCGGGCCTGCCATAGCTTTCTTATAGCTATTAGGTTCATCTAGATTTATTAGTGTACCATCACTAATATACGTATCCCCTTCGGTAGTAATATGAAAACCATAAAACTGGGGTTGAACTCTAACTCTTTCGGAACGTCTAAGAGGTAAGGACTCGTCAATCGGTTCAACCGGAGTTTCCTCCTCGGGTTGAGTGCCAGCGGTAGAGGTTCCTTCATCTATCGATTCTTGAATCTCTTCAAGCTCGATTTTCCTCCCACTGTCTCCTTGGCTTATGAGTTCTCACTCTCGGAAAACTCCTCTCCTCGCAACAAAGACAACATTGTCCTTCGGTCTATAGAAGAGATATCCAAAGGATTTCTGCGGGTAGCCGATGAAAATGCATCGCTCACTACGAGGTTCGAGCTTGTCGTGAGTATCTCGTCTTATGAAAGCCTCGTAACCCCAAACCTTGATGTGTACCAACGAGGGATCTTTCCCTGTCCACATCTCGTGAGGTGTTTTGGCAACCTTCTTAGAAGGGACTCGGTTAAGGATATGGGCGGCAGTCTCTAGGGCATACCCCCAAAAAGAGATAGGTAGTGAAGCACGACTCATCATAGAGCGAACCATGTCTAACAAGGTTCGATTACGCCTTTCTGCCACACCATTCAACTGCGATGTCCTAGGTGGCGTCAATTGTGAAAGTATTCCACACACCTTGAGATAGTCGTGGAATTCAAGACTTAGGTACTCTCCTCCTCGATCGGATCGAAGCATCTTGATTTTCCTGCCCAGTTGATTCTCCACTTCATTTTTTGAACTCATTGAACTTTTCAAAAGTTTCCGACTTTTGCTTGATTAAGTAAATATACCCATATCTACTATAGTCATCGGTAAAAGTCACATAGAAGCGGTTTCCATCCTTCGTGGTTGATCTAAACGGTCCACATACATCAGTATGTATTAGGTCCAATAGACCCTCACCCCTTTCACATGTACTTGTGAAGGGTGACTTAGTCATCTTTCCAAGTAAACAAGACTCGCATGTGTCATCTTCCCTAAGGTCGAATGACTCCAACACTCCATCCTTTTGGAGTTGGGCTATGTGCTTCTTATTGACATGTCCAAGACGACAATGCCACAAGGATGATCTATCCATACCATTGGAAGAATCCATGCATAAAACATCATTTCCTAAGTTATCTACAACCATAACGGTTTCATAAATTCCATTACATGGTATAGCTTCAAAATATAAGACACCATTTAGACTTGTAATATTATATTAGTATAGGGTTGGATTTTAAACTTGTAAACTTCTAGAGTTTGAAATTTAAATTGTCTAAATTAAACTTTTAATCACAAAACATAAATTTCAAAACTTGAGGGCAAGTTTTAAACTTTTAAAAGCATAGAGGATCAAATAAGAAATAATCTTAAGTAACAATTAATTCCATAATTATCCATATTTGATTTATTTAATGATTTCTTGCAAAACAATTTACCAATTTAATAAAATAATTAATCAATTATCACATAAGGAAACAAATATTTTATTAATTGATAAATATCTTCAATTAGGTCAAGAATATACTCATATATATCATAAAATCGGATTTATATTGATCTAATATGATTAAGGCAAGTATCTCAAAGATAAACAACAAGAAATCCCGAAGTTTCCTTTTTTCTGACGCTCGAACTCACCGAGTACCCAGATGGACTCGCCGAGTTGAGCCTACTCGCCGAGTACCACCATGGGACTCGCCGAGTTCATCAGCCAGAGGACATAAAAATGATTTTTTTAGCAACAAACAAGCAATCAAAGTATGAATTCAATAGAAACCAATCTAGGCTCTGATACCACTATTGGGTTTTAGCCATATGAACATTCCTATGTGCACATGCAACCCTAATGCTTGGATCTAGGTTTCTCTAATTGAACATACATTGAATCCAAGACTTCTAATGGCTAATATACAATAACAATAATATGAAATCAGAGATTAGAAGTTTACCTTGAATCACTTGCTTGATCTTGTTGTCCTTGAGGCTTTAGAGTCACAATTGTCACTCCTCTAATGGCTTACAAACACCAACTAGCAAGAAGATGATTTAGGAGAGAGGAGAGGGAACAAATCGGCCAGGGTTTCCACTCAAAGCATAAGTCACGAATTCCCTTAGCCCTAGGGGTCTATTTATACTTGTAAGGCTCCTAGGGTTTCACCCTTAAACCCTAATTGGATAACTTAATCCCTAACCAATCCAAATCCTTTCCATGATATGCCTTGGACGATTTTATGGCTATCCTTAGCCCTAGAAATCGTCCACCCCTTATCCATAAAGAATATATAGCCTAAAGTGCAACTATCAAACAATTGACAGTTTATACTCCTTTATTTAATTAATCTCTTTAAGTCACCAAATTAATTCCTAATTAATTTACGACTTATATTAATCAAATAATAATATTATTATTCCTTATATTATTCTTATAATATATTAATAATATTTCTTCTCTCATTATAAATCATCCTGTCAAGTTGCTATGGTGAAGGCAACCCAAAAGGACCATGCTCAACCGGGTCAAATACTTGCCTAATATAGTTGTAGCCTTAGATACTATTCCAACAGCAGCTTGGTTTGAGGGTTGTGTTGATTGGGGATTCAGTAAAACTCTGCAAGCGTAAGGAACACATCTTCTTGGTGCTTGATAGCAGAAATTGGGGAAACAGGTTGGAGTTCTAGTCAGCGATTGAGTTCAGTTCGAGTATTCGGTCGAGGGTGTTCTCGACTCTGAGGGTTTTTGGATTGATAGATTGAGGGTTTTGTTAGCTGTCAGGGCTCGGCAGTACTTCCAACACGGGAGCGTGGGTTATTTAGCGTATGTGGTAGATACACGGGTCAGGGATAAAACCACGGATTTTCGAGAGGGTGGACGATCGACATGAGGCCTAGGGTTAGGCCAGGGTTAAAGTCCACATAATGGATTAGGAGTTCGGAACCACAAGTGGGTGAGAACAGTCTGCATGGTAAGGATCACATCAGAGGTGGTCCTTGAGATGCTCAATAGTTTAGAGCGGTTCGGAGAGACTGAAGGCCGGAGGGGCGTACCAGTCTGACCGAAGGCTCGGAGAACAGTCCAATCATGCTAAAGACTTTGTATGTGTTGTAGATCTATGTGTGTGTATTGGGTATGCTGCTATGCTATATCAATTAGTAGGTTTGTCCCCAAGTATCGAACATGTTGCTGGAGTAGGCTGAAGAATCCAGTGTATTTTGGTTTGATTGGAAGTTGTTGTTAGAGATCATATGGAGCACAGAGGGTCTTGGTGATCTCATCGGTTCGAAGTGTCTCTTGGGATTAACCTTTTGGATCGAGTAATAATCCAATTGGGGACTAGGAGTAGATCCGAATGGGTATTCATCAGCTTTAGGAAGGATTGGGATTAGAATGTTTTGTCATTCAAGTTTTGGGTATTGGGTTAGATCTTTCTCATGATCGTCTATGGCTTTTGGATAGAGTTGAGGCGGTCCTGCTCTATGTAGTAGGCCAAGATACCTGGTGCGGGCCGACTATAAGTCATAGACACAAAGGCTCAAGGGGAGCGGTAGGCCAACAAACCCTGAGAATTTCAACTTGATAGTTGAGTTGATTAGACATGTTGGTATTCCAACCTGAAGGGGTGATTTGGGTTAGACATGACTGTCGTACTGGTTGGACGGTAGTGGTAGGTATGATGATGATGGTCCGAGTTATTGTGATGTGTCATGAGTTGGTTTCATCTGTGAAAGAGCCATAGCATGTATGAAGTGAGGAGAAGATGGGTCATTGATGACCAGGTAGGAGGTGAGGCTGATGTGGGTCATGTAATGTTCTTTATGTTAGCAGAAGTTGATGGAAGGGCGTGGAAGCAAGTCCAGCCAGTCGGTTTCCTTTTCGGAGACGCATGGGACTGCAGTTTGTGTGTGTCTTTTGGTTCAGTAATCGGTGAGGTATCCGATGTTTTAGGTTGTGGACAGACAACTTGGGACCAGGGAGGTTTCGACTTCGTCCAAGAAACACTATATAGTAGCAGAAAGAGTTGAAGTGGGTTTATGACTTGGGATTCATGTGTGGTAGAAGTTTTTGTATCGTTATGTTGTTTGTTGGTGAGAGGAGCGTCGATTAGGCCCTTTGAGCGGTGGAGTAAAATGGATATCTACAGGACCTAAGTATTGGGCAACTGAAGTGACGACAATAGTGTTGATCGATCATCAGGAGAATTCTAGTCATGAGCTGAGGGCCGGAGAGGGCATACCAGACTCATGTTGTGGCTCGAAGGCAATCCAGACCTATGCTGAGGACCACTTGAGGGTATTCCGGTCATCAGCTGTGGACATAGAGATTGTGTTGGTTATGTATTTTGTAGGAGCGCGTTCGAAATGTATGTACTATTGAAGATTCGGGGGAAATGCACTCGGTTGTGACGAATTAGAGGATGGTGGATGGGACGCAATGATAGATCCTTGGATCTTAAGTTATGAGTAGACCCGAGTTATGTTCATAAAAGTATTCCAATCTAGGTTATTCCATCCTGAGGTTGACCGGACCCTATGATTTATTGGAATTGATATGTTTGGTATTCCAACCTGAGGGTTGATTGGGCCAAACATGTGTGGGATGCGTGGGTATTCCATCCTAGGGATGACTGGACCCATCGTAGGCATGCCCGATATTCCAGCCCAAGGCTGATTGGGCTAGGCATGAGGGTTCGTGTTATTTAGTGGATTGATTTTATATGATATTTTGGAAGCTGAAGGACGCATTATCTTGTCAGCACAAAGGGTTTGCTTCAGGAAGAGGGAAAGTTGGGTTTCTGATACTTTGGATCAATAGGATTTTGTCAAGTTGGCTAAGTGGCATGACGGATAAACCTTATAAAAAGGTTCTATTGGGATTCACCTCACCTTTCACGTTGGGCAGTTGCGAAAGTGCGTCATAGATCAGGAGGCGGTAGTATCGTTGGATGACATTTAGGTCGGTGAGCGTCTGGGTTATGTTGAGGGGCCCGTGGCCATTCTGAAGAGAAGGGTGAAGGTTCTACAGAACAAGAAGGTACCTTTGCTAAAGGTACAGTGGGAGTACCAAAGAGGTTCCGAGTGGACTTGGGTGTAGGAGGCTGAGATACGGGAGCACTATTCGGAGTTGTTCACCGTATTGAATCTGAATAGAATTTCCATAATGTTAGGCTGAAAACATGGTGTGGAGAGCAGTCCACAACTTTTAGGTTGTATCGATAGACCATATGAGTTGAGGAAGAACATCCTCTGCCATGAAGGATAGAAAGAGCTCCAATAACAACTTGGTCCTGAATTACCCATGCTTCATAGGCGGGGTTGGGTGATAATTTTTGTGACAACCCGAAATTTCCATTTTGTATGAACATTAGCTATTCAATAGAAGCTAGTCCAGTTTCAATGAATTTCAGACTTTTCCGAATAAGTTTGTGTACATTAGGGTTTACGTTTAAGGAGATATCAGGAGAGTGGATGCTCATGAGTTTGTGAAACTTGAGCATTTCAAAACTTCATAATGTTAGAGTCCAATTCCAGAATAAAAATATTTTCTTCCAAAATATTTCAGGACTATAAATAGATTTCTGAACTAAATTCATTCATTATTCACATTTCCAACTAGAGAAAAGCCATTTTCTCTCTCACGGATCTTCGGGTTTTCATCCCAAATCGTGAGTACACTTCTCTAGTTATGTTATAATTTTTGTTTTATGCTTATTATCATAGATTGTATGTCATATATATGTGATTCGGGAGTTTACCGCCACAGAACGTTCTTGGGGAGTAAACTCCAAAATGAAGCTTAAGAGCCATCTAGTCCCATTTCCTTGTTAGGTAACTAGTTTAGCATAATATGTATGATCATTTGAGACTAGAAAACAATCAATAACACATAGCTTTATGTGTTTACGGCCCAAGACTTTCTTGGACCGTAAACACCAAATTCAAGGGCTTAAATGTGCCCTAATCACTCCTAAAGGCTTTAAACTTTAACCCTAAATTACTTCTAGCTAATATGGGGACATTAACACATCAAAAACACCCCTAAAAGGGAGTTTATGGCCAAGGAATATTCTTGGGCCCTAAACACCAAATAAGGGCACCAAAGTGTGCCTAGGGTCCCCCTTAGCCTTAAACAAATGCCTAGAAATTATCCTACTTGTGTTTGGGACTTGAAAGATTTAAAACACCCATCCCATGAGAGTTCATGACCGTAAACTCTAAGGGATACAGCCTTTTGGCCGTAAACTCCTCAAAGGAGTATTTTTTATGCCCTAAACTACCCAAAGGATTAAACCACCAAGTTAGGCTTATTCTAGAAATCAAATAACACTTCAAAACACACATTACCACCAAGATTGGAGTTCACGGCCGTAAACTCAAGGGTTTACGACCGTAAACTCCTTGTGTGGGGTTTATTGGGTAGTAAACTCTTATACAAGGCCCTTTGGTACATTAAACCCCTTTAGCCTTGTCCCATAGCAACTTAGATGCAACCATTAGGACCTAAAACACTTATACAAAGTGTTTACATGTTCCTGAGTGTCCCAACTTATTTCATTAAGTTATTATTTGGCTAATTAGTTATATATATATATGCTCATTATATGATAACTAGGCTCGTGCGTGTGAACAAGTCTCCGTTTGCCACCTAGCACGGTATCCGACACTTCAATCCAATCCACTCACCACAAGTGAGTTCATACCCCTTTAATTAACCTTTGAAGTACTTTTAAATGTTTTAAATACTTTTATGGGGGGGGGGGGGGGGGGAATACAAGTTAAATGCTTATAGTTATTGCATCAATCACATGTGATTACATCAATCACATGTGATTAATAACTAGAAAAACCAATGATTTTATCATTGTTCAAACTGTTTATCAAACTGTTTTACTTCAAAATGTGTTACAAACTCTTTTACTTATCAAATTCTTTTATTAAACTTTGTTTTACTTCTTATAAATTGCATGCCCATATATGTATAGATATATACGCAATGTTTAAAGGGCTTAGGAAGGCCATCCGCCCTATTTCCTTTTTCTCGATTTGGATGTGGTTTGGTGGGATTTCGGGTAGCCCTCCGAAGGTCGTTTCAATATTAATTATATATCAAATGTACATATATAGACATAAAAGTACTCCTTTATTCATGCGTATCAGTACAACATTAGTAAGTTACCATCGGGGTAACACAGGATCATACTACTACAATTTCTAGATCAATGAGTCAGTTCATTCATGAGTCAATACTTATTATTACGAGTACATATACAACTATACTAGAAAGAGAACTTATACAACTATACTAGAAAGAGAACATATACAACTATACTAGAGCAGTTCATTACAGTACATATACTAGAATACGTTCATTATTGTGATATGAATCGGAGCATGACTTAAATGTCATGGCCCGAGTTGTAGCCAGAGTCTCTTGGAGGGAGAGCGTGAGTTTGCGTATAGACCTATACTGGATTGACTATCCTACACCTTGCTGCTAGCTACAGCCGGACCTGCAGGTCTGTGGGTGCCAAACGTCATTCCGTTATTACGACCATTCGTATGTCGTTGTTACCAGTCGATAGTATGGTGCAATTAGTCACATGATACCTTAATATAAATCCGGTTTAAGGTAGTTAGTACAGCAGTAGTTCCTATAATACAACACTACAGTACTACAATGATTTACCCATTACATAGTTTTAGTGATTATTTCACTTAAACATTAATGTACAAACTATATTTTGTTAAATGATAGTTACACTTGGGAAATTACACACTTTTACAACAAACGAGCATACAAAACAGTTAAGCCTTGGTAGAAGGCTACTTTAATAGAAAATATAGGTTTTTCTGAGAGATTCAAACTTTTACAAACACTTACAAACATTCACTTACATTTTACAAACTTACACTTGAGACACGTTCAAACGTTTTGATAACAAACACCGACACTACAATACTTATGAACTCACCAGCTTAATGCTGATAAACTCTTTCAAAATAACTTGTATTCTCAGGTCATCAGTAGAAAGGTACCGAGGCCAGCTTTTGAGAAGATGGAGCGCATTCAAGACTCATCTTATTATTTTGATTTACATTATATTTTTGGTGTCTAAAACTGTACAGAACATGCTTGTATTAAAATTATATATTTAATGCAATGGATGATGTTGTTTGCTTATTTACATTTACTGTGTTGTGATACTATACATGACGTCCTCCGCCCCAGAACGTTTCTGCCGTTCTTGGTTTTGGGGTGTGACAATTTTGGAGATTAAGTTGTTTCTTTTCCAGTAATGCTGCCTCTGACAGTCACCATGACAGGTAGTGCTGGTGTTGTCCCATCTAGATGTCCAAAGATATGGACCCACCGTAGGATGGGGACGAACTGAGCATCCCACAGCAAGAAGTTGGTACATGTTAGTTTGCAAGATATGGCGTAGCAATGGTGGATGATTTTACAGCAGAAGCCATTGGAGAGGCACTCTTTGGAAGGGAAACAAAAGAGCCAAGAATAAAAGTAGGGTTTTGAAAGAGACAGATTCAACTCGGATACCAAAAAAAATTAATTATCTTTCTTGTTATGCCCTTTGGGTCTTGATATTAATTATATAGTAAAGCTTACAACAATAGATCCTAAATGTATGGATCTCATGTATATCTATATATTAACACATATTGATATCTAACTACCTTTTCTTTGTATGTTTACTATATATATATATATATATATATATATATATATATATATATATATATATAGAGAGAGAGAGAGAGAGAGAGAGAGAGAGATAGTAAGATAGAGAGAACGGTCGTATTGAGATTCTGAAAAAATAATAAAAACTTGAGATTCAACCTCAACCACATATTTCTCATCTGTCGCTCTAACGATTCAGCGTACCCGCATTGTAACACCCTGATTCTCAGGTATTGATAGTATGACTTTAAATTTCAAGTTGCAAGATCTACTCGACGAGTGGATGTCCTGATTCGTCGAGTAGGAGCGGGATTGGGCCATGTATTTAAGTGACTAACTCGCCGAGTTGGATTGTGACTCAACGAGTTGGAATTGGAGGGTGAAACCCTAATACCTAGGGTTTTGCACCCTATTTAAAGGATCCTTTTCCCCCCTTAGCCTTCCCTTACAGCCCCTGTGAGTCCAGAAACCCTAAATCTCCATTTTCTCTCCATACTTGTGTGTTTAAGCTTGAAAGGTGGATCTTGGTGAGGAAAGGCTTAAAGATCAAGAAGATTTGAGCAAGGAACAGTTGGGGATCTGAAGTCTACCTCAGTTTATCATCATTTGAAGGTATCAAGTCATCACCTTGAGCTTCTTCTAGCTAGGTCCCTTTTATATTTGAGTTTTGGGACCATTTAGGGCATTTGGTGTTGCATTTCGAGTGATGAACCAAGATCTGAAGTTGCAACTTCAGATCTAGGCTCATCTTGTCTCTTATCATCATAAAGTATCAGTCTTTAGCATGTTGGTGAAACTCTTTTCCTAGAACCTCTTCTTTAACTTTATTTAAGTCATTAGTACCTTGCATGCACGTAAATTTTGCAACTTTATGTGATAAACATGCTCTAGGAGCTTGGATCTGTAGTATGGAGCCTTATCATGGCTTAAAAAGCATCTTCATGGATGAAGGAGCGAAGGGACTCGACGAGTGGCATGGTGGACTCGGCGAGTCCGGTGAAGATTGTCGTAGACTCGATGAGTTAGTAGTGTGACTCAGTGAGTCTGATGAAGATTGCCTTAGGCTCGACATGTCAGACGAGTGACTCGGCGAGTTGGCAAGTTATGCAAGGAACTCGGCGAATAGCTAAGGGTACTCGACGAGTTGAGGTCAACATGGACTGTTGACCGTGATAGTTGACTTTGACTTTGACCAAGGGTTGACCGGTTGACTTCTGATGGTATTTTGGTAAATTGAATATTGATAGCAAAGGACATTAGTGAATATAGGAGTTGGAGTTAGAGCTACATCTGGAAGAGTTTGACACTACCTTCTGAGGTACTTACGAGGTGAGTTATCCTCACTGTACTCAAGGGTTTAAGGCACCAATACCGGTCCTTTATTTTGTTATTGGGATTATTACTGTTGTGATATGTTAGTTCGGTATCCTGGTAGATAGGATGGTTATGCCAGTATGATCTGTTAGATTGGTATCCTCGTAGATTGGATATGGTTATGCTTAGTGACCTATAGTTGGTCTGACTGTCTGCATGCTAGTTTTTATGCCAGTTAGGTAGATCTGTAGGACTACCAGTAGTATTATGTGATTATTTGTATGTGTATTACTTGTGTTATATGTCGACATATTATGTGGGATGGGTTGAGGTGAAACTACTCTGTGCGGTAACCAACAAACCCGGAAGCATTCCAGATACGAGCTGAGGGAGACTCGTACTATGGGCTCGATGTAACGCCCGTAGATTAGGGCTAGTCAATTAGAGATGATAAGCATCAAAAATGAATTTTTGATGGAAGATTATTTAGAAGGATTAATCTTAACTAAGTTGTAGTATATGTCACAAGGTTTCCGTGCATATAAAGAACGCCAAAATCCGAGTTATAACGAAGAAGTTATGACATGACGAAGTTTCGCGACAGAACCGGCACGACCCAGCGCGACGTAAATAGTGAATTTAAGGTAGATAGATATATATCCTTAGTGATCTAAATGAGAATTTAAGATCTCATCGATAGTAGTGCAACGACGGAAAGATGGACGAAAACGGAGTTCAGATGAAGGAGTTATGAATTTCGAAAGGAGTTTTCCTGTCCCGGCCTACTAAAGATAATATATAAGTAATATATTTATAATATATTAAAAATAAAGTCAAAATTAGACAATGAAGTCTAAACGAGAGTTGTAGAGCATAATCTCACCTTCGCGTCAATATAAAGAACGTCGAAAACGGAGTTCGTATGCGAAAGTTATGAATTTATGAAGTTCGGGGCGCGAAACCCCACAACTGTTAGAGACCACGACGTGGCAAGCAGTGCCACGACGTGGCAAGTCCTCTGAAACCTCCGGGAGTCCCCCAGATGCAACTTGCGATGACGCATGCAGTGACAACCAAGCCCACGACGTGGAAAAAGGTTGCCACGGCGTGGCAAGGGCCAATTTTGCCCTATAAATAGATTTGAAGGGCCAGCCGTTTAGGGTTTCTATTTTCTCTTCTCTCTCTCCTATTTTACCTAGATTTGCATGCAATAAATATCCCGAAGCCCCGGAATCAACCCCGAGACCCGAATCAAGTCCTGAAGCACCGAAGATCCCGAGAAGACAAGAGTTTCCGAGCTGAAGCTCTACCCGTGAGAAGTCCGGTGTGTGAAGAGATCACAGTTTCACCGAAGGATACTACTTCTACAAGCCGTAGTGCTGCCCGATCATCTTCTAATCAAGTGAGTGTGTGGTCACTTTCTTCTAACACATAAATATTAAGTATTTGCTATGAAATACGTGCTATGTGTATAATATATTGCTGTTTATTTGAAATGATTGTAGAATGGATGAATTATATAAGTTTTAATGAGTTAAACTATATATGTATTTTGTATCTAAAAATATGTTGGGTAGAACATGAGTAGATGAGGTTATTGGTAGGTGATAAAATGTGGGTTGGACCATGAGATAAAAGGATAAAGAGATAAACTAGTTTTAGATCTGAGAGTATGGATCAGAGCAGGAGGTTAGTTTTAGATCTAAGGGTATCGATCAGATCAAGAGGTTAGTTTTAGGTCCAGGAATATGGATTAGGTAATGAGAAAAATTTAAGATCCGGGAGTACGGATTATGTATTTTGGAACAACGTATTCATTCGATAAGGTATCATGTGTATAGTCCCTTTTAGGAATCATGATTTTAAATACGAGTATTGATTATAATATGAAATATACATATGTATGTGAAGTATTTGTCATTGTCCGAAATACGTGTTAGATATATTTGATAATATACAACGTGCGAATTAGATATGGTTCAATATGTGTTAAGATGTCTATATATGATTGTAGTACAGCAGTAGTTCCTATAATACAACACTACAGTACTACAATGATTTACCCATTACATAGTTTTAGTGATTATTTCACTTAAACATTAATGTACAAACTATATTTTGTTAAATGATAGTTACACTTGGGAAATTACACACTTTTACAACAAACGAGCATACAAAACAGTTAAGCCTTGGTAGAAGGCTACTTTAATAGAAAATATAGGTTTTTCTGAGAGATTCAAACTTTTACAAACACTTACAAACATTCACTTACATTTTACAAACTTACACTTGAGACACGTTCAAACGTTTTGATAACAAACACCGACACTACAATACTTATGAACTCACCAGCTTAATGCTGATAAACTCTTTCAAAATAACTTGTATTCTCAGGTCATCAGTAGACAGGTACCGAGGCCAGCTTTTGAGAAGATGGAGCGCATTCAAGACTCATCTTATTATTTTGATTTACATTATATTTTTGGTGTCTAAAATTGTATAGAACACGCTTGTATTAAAATTATATATTTAATGCAATGGATGATGTTGTTTGCTTATTTACATTTACTGTGTTGTGATACTATACATGATGTCCTCCGCCCCAGAACGTTTCCGCCGTTCTTGGTTTTGGGGTGTGACAGATTGGTATCAGAGCATTGTTTATAGTGAATCAAGTATATCAACCCATAAAAGATATACTAAACTATAAACCCATTAGGGATTGAAGCACTCTGACCAAGAGTCTATACTTTAAATATTAAAATATTTAATTAAGTATACTAGTCTGCATTCATACTAAAATTGTCACAATGACAAGAACAAAAGCATTACGATTGTTAAATATCACAAGTGAGCTCGGGGATGTATGGTCAGTCCTGGGAATGGCATAGCCTGATCAACTATGTTGGTCCTAGGAGTGATTAGCATATGCCCTAGAATGGTTGTGATGTGTTAACAAGTCTAAAAACTTACCAACAATACCAAAAGAAGATCAGTAGATCGAACTTAAACTTAAAATACTATAGGTGTATTTTGTACTACTAGTTACATGTATACTATATTCTTATACCTCTCCTCTTGCGTAGATTTAAATGGCTGGATTCCATCACAGCGACCCGTACTTTCCAAATGAAGGCAATGCCGGGTGGATCGAAGAAGAGCCCGAAGATGAGCATCCAATCCCTTTGGATGATCACCTCACAGAAGGCTTTTCTGATGGATCCGACTCCGATCCTGAAGTCAACAACCTACCGCTAGTAGGTCAAGCCCCGAACAACAACCCCCGACCAGCTTTTCCAGGTCCTACACCCTTGTGGGCAACCAACTTGAATCGCTAGAGTGACGAACAGGGTCAACCCTTACCATACTTTGGGGACCGAAGCTTTTACAGCGTCAGTGAAGGTGGTTCTGCTGACCGAGCTCTGCCCGTCATTATCCGCAGAATAGCTCGAAATGTTGAGCAAAGTCGAGCAGCCATCGACCGGGTCATGTAGATTGATGCCAACTCAGGTGTCAACACAGTCTGCATCCGCCGTCTTGAGGAAGACATGGAACGGAACCGGAGAACCAATGAAACCCTGCAGCAACAGCTGGCTGCCTCCTGAGCTGAAGTCTTAGAACTTCGAGCCCGTCAGAGGGCTTAGGAGCGACACCTTCAAGAGGTGTTTAGTCAAGTGTCAGACCTCAGGGCTCGCCCGAGGAATTCCCATCGCCGTTAGATGATGTCTAGTACATCTCTGTCTTTTGGTTAAGGAATAGCCTTTAACATCTGTGCTCTATGTAGCACTTGTCTGTAAAATATTCCTAACTTTCAATACTCTAATTAGGAATCTAAGAACTGTCAAACTTTTCTATATGGTATGATGTAAGACCTACTGTTAGGTCGATTTTCCCTGAACTTATTACATCGGTAATACCAGTATTATTGACATGCATCTAATCTGTGGGAAAAATCTGTACATTTGTGTTTTCCTACTAATATTCCTTGATGTGATCTCAAACACTCATTCAACTGTTGGGCTATGGTTAGTTAATCCATGTGTCACTCTCACGTTGCTTACAAATTGATTCTTACCATTTTCTTATCTTTATAAACTTATAGCTGAAAGATGCCTCCTCGCAAATCTCCTACGAATAACCCTGCACCTCCACCACCTCCTCCGCCTCCGGTTATCGATACTGCAGCCCTGAATGTTGCCGTAGCTGCAGCAGTGGCAACTGCCATGGCTCAGTATCATTCATCTGATGCCAGCAGAGGTGGAACCCCTGTTGAATCAATTCCGGTTGAAACCCCTGTGCGCTCAAGAGAGTGATCCTACAAGGATTTTACCAATTGCAAGCTGAAGTCCTTCCATGGCACCGACGGAGTCATTTCCCTCTCGCAATGGTTCGAGAAGACTGAATCAGTCTTCGAAATCTGTTCATGCCCTGCTGCGAGCAAAGTCAAATATGCCGCATGCACCTTTGAGGGAAAAGCCCTGACGTGGTGGAACGGCCACGTTAAAGCTCTAACCCTCGTCGTAGCCAACGACATGGGCTAGGAAACGATGAAAGACCTCATGATTGAGGAATACTGCCCGAGGGGCGAAATCCAGAAATTGGAGCAGGAACTTTGGAACCTGACGATGAAGGGCACCAATGTGGTCGCTTATACTGCCCAATTCAGCGAACTGGTGGCCCTCTGCCCCAATATGGTTCCCACTGAAGGGAAAAATATCGAAAGGTACATATGGGGGCTAGTGCCTCCGTATCAGGGGAATGTCCTAGCATCAAACCCCGCTACCTTCGACAGTGCCAAGCGACTGGCACAGTGACTCATTGACCATGGAGTCAAAACCCCTGCAACCACAACAACCCTAGCCATCCCAGAACTTTCCAAACCCGCTGACTCTAAGCAGAAGCTCTGGGATGAAAAGAAAAAGCAGCGAGCTACCAAAAAGCTGTAAATTGTGGCAGTGCATGCCGCTGTAACCCCTGCTGCTGCTACTGCTCCGGGGAAGCAGTATGCTGGAAGTTTGCCTAAGTGCAACAAATGCAACTTCCACCACAACGACCCCTGCCGTGAAATGCAGTGCTCTAACTGCAACAGGAAAGGACACACCGTCCGTTTCTGTAAGTTCTCGGCACAACCGATCACCCAAGTCCCCGGCTCTGGCGCGAGCCCGACCTGCTATGGATGTGGCGAAGCAGGCCACTTTAATAGGGACTGCCCCAAAGCGAAGCATGCTGGAGGAGCAGGGAGGGTACTAGCTATAGGCCACGGGGAAGCAGTTGCTGACCCGACAGTGGTGACTGGTACGTTCCTCCTTGATAACTCCTATGCATGCATTTTGTTCGATAGTGGAGCGGAGCGAAGCTTCGTAAACCATAAATTTGCTCGCATTCTTAAGCAACAACCACACACACTTAAGGAACAATTCACAGTAGAAATGGCTAATAGGAAAACTGAAAGTACGAATAGCATATACTTAGGTTGTACCCTAACTTTAGATAACCATTCATTCCCAATCGACCTCATGTCGGTCTCAATAAAAAGCTTCGACGTTATCATCGGCATGGATTGGTTAAGTCTTCATCGCGCCGACATCATGTGCTTCGAGAAAGCAGTCTGTCTAAACCTCCCATCTAACGAAACTCTTATAGTCTACGGCGACAAACCCAGTGCGAGTCTTCGCATTATATCAAGTATTCAAGCACAGAAATATCTGCGCAAAGAATACCATGCATTCCTTGCTCACGTCGTCGACACAAGCCTCGAAACAAAAGAACTAAAGAACATCCCAGTAGTGAGCGACTTCCCCGACATTTTCCCAGAAGAGCTACCTAGATTACCTCCGCAACGACAGGTCGAGTTCAGAATCGACTTAGTCCCAGGAGCTACCCCAGTAGCCAAGTCGCCCTACCGCTTAGCACCAGCTAAGATGCAGGAACTCTCTGGTCAACTTAACGAACTGCTCAGCAAGGGCTTTATAAGACCAAGTTTCTCACCTTGGGGAGCACCGGTCTTGTTCGTTAAGAAGAAAGACGGATCATTCCGTATGTGTATCGACTACATAGAACTCAACAAACTGACGGTCAAGAATTGTTACCCTCTGCCTCGCATAGACGATCTATTTGACCAACTGCAAGGGGCGAACTATTTTTCCAAAATTGATCTGAGATCCGGATATCACCAGTTACGAGTACTAGAGGAGGATGTACCAAAGACAGCCTTCCGAACTCGTTATGGACACTACGAGTTCGTGTTGATGCCATTCGGATTGACCAATGCGCCCGTAGTTTTCATGGATCTGATGAATAGAGTATGCCGACCTTACTTGGATCAGTTCGTCATCGTTTTCATTGACGACATCCTGATCTACTCCCGAAGTAAGGAAGAGCATGGCGATCACTTGCGACAAGTTCTAGGGACATTACGAAAGGAGAAACTTTATGCGAAGTTCTCGAAATGTGAATTTTGGATCCGAAGAGTCGAATTCTTAGGACACGTGGTAAGCGAAGAGGGAATCCACGTGGACCCAACCAAAATTAAAGCCATTGAGAACTGGTCAGCACCCAAGACGCCTACAGAAATTCGTCAATTTCTAGGCCTCGCTGGCTACTACCGCAGATTCATTCAGAACTTCTCCCGAATAGCGAAACCTCTTACAACCCTGACCCAGAAAGGCGTGGCCTTTGACTGGGAAGAGAAACAAGAGAGAGCGTTCCAAACGCTCAAGCGAGCCTTGTGCACCGCGCCAATACTATCCCTCCCCAAAGGGATAGAAGACTTTGTAGTCTATTGCGATGCATCGAATCAAGGACTCGGGTGTGTTCTGATGCAACGAGGTAAGGTCATCGCCTACGCCTCCGGACAGTTGAAGACACACGAAGTTAACTACATGACCCACGATCTCGAACTAGGAGCAGTGGTGTTTGCTTTGAATATCTGGAGACATTACTTGTACGGAACGAAAAGCACTATTTTTACCGACCACAAGAGTTTACAACACATTTTCAATCAGAAGGACCTCAACATGAGACAACGACGGTGGGTCGAGCTACTCAGTGACTACAAATGCGATATTCATTATCATCCGGGTAAAGCCAACGTAGTAGCAGACGCCCTAAGTCGGAAGGAATATTCTAGTCGCAAAGTCAAGTCATTGTCAATAACCATCCATTTGCACTTGTCTAGGAAAATTCAGGCGGCCCAACTTGAAGCCATGAAACCTGAAAATGTGACAAGTGAATCCCTTAGAGGAATGGACAAGAATTTAGAAGCCAAGGGTGACGGAGCCTTATATTTCATGAACCGGATCTGGACTCTGAAACACGGTGGTTTCCGAGACTTGGTCATGACCGAGGCGCACAACACTCGGTATTCTGTCCACCCAGGTTCAGATAAGATGTATCTGGATCTTAAAAAGCTATACTGGTGGTCTAATATGAAAGCAGAGATTGCTACCTTCGTAAGTAAATGCCTTACTTGCGCAATGGTTAAGGTCGGGTACCAGAAGCCCTCTGGTTTACTGCAACAACCAGAGATTCCAGAATGGAAGTGGGAGCGGATCACTATGGATTTCATAACCAAGTTGCCCAAGACAACGGGTGGACTTGATACCCTATGGGTCATCGTCGATAGATTGACCAAGTCTGCACACTTCCTGCCTATCAAAGAAACTGACAAGATGGAGAAACTTAAAAGAACATACATTAGGGAAATCATACGGCTACATGGTGTGCCTATTTCCATTATCTCCGATAGAGATAGTAGGTTCACCTCAAGATTCTGGAAATCACTACAACATTCCCTAGGAACAAGGCTGGACATGAGCACAGCCTACCATCCACAGACCGACGGACAGAGTGAGAGGACCATCCAAACACTGGAAGATATGTTGAGAGCCTGTGTGATTGACTTTGGAAAGGCATGGGATACTCATTTATCCCTTGTCGAGTTTTCCTATAATAACAGTTATCACACGAGCATCAAGGTTGCTCCATTTGAAGCTCTCTACGGCTGAAAGTGCATATCTCCTTTGTGCTGGGCTGAGGTGGGTGATACCCAATTAGCCAGGGGGCAAGCTTTTGACAGTACTCTCACCGGTCCAGAGATCATTCGGGAAACGACAGAGAAAATCGTTTAGATCCGTGAACGATTAAAAGCCTCTAGAGACCGACAGAAGAGCTACGCTGATAAACGAAGAAAACCTTTGGAATTTCAGGTGGGAGACCGAGTCCTTCTCAAAGTCTCACCCTGGAAGGGCTTGATACGCTTCGGAAAGTGTGGGAAGCTTAATCCGAGGTACATAGGGCCTTTCGAGATTCTTGCAAGAGTCGTCCCTGTAGCTTACAAACTCGACCTACCCGACGCACTTCATAACGTACATTCTACATTCCACGTATCTAACTTGAAAAAGTGTCTGTCCGACGAGACTCTTGTAATCCCACTCGACGAGATCGAGACCAACGAGAGCCTCAACTTCATGGAAGAACTGGTAGAGATCATGGACCGTGAGGTCAAGCAGATGAAGCAAAGCCGTATCCCTATCGTGAAGGTTCGCTGGAACGCCAAGCGAGGACTAGAATTCACTTGGGAACGCGAGGATCAGATGAAACTGAAATACCCTCATCTTTTCGCTTAATTGTTTGTAACTTCTTATTTGCTTAAATTCTAATTTCGGGACGAAATTCCTTCTAATGGGGGGATGATGTGACAACCTGAAATTTCCATTTTGTACCTTTGCTAAAGGTACAGTGGCAGTACCAAAGAGGTTCCGAGTGGACTTGGGGGTAGGAGGCTAAGATACGGGAGCACTATTCGGAGTTGTTCACCGTATTGAATCTGAATAGAATTTCCATAATGTTAGGCTGAAAACATGGTGTGGAGAGCAGTCCACAACTTTTAGGTTGTATCGATAGACCATATGAGTTGAGGAAGAACATCCTCTGCCATGAAGGATAGAAAGAGCTCCAATAACAACTTGGTCCTGAATTACCCATGCTTCATAGGCGGGGTTGGGTGAAAATTTTTGTGACAACCCGAAATTTCCATTTTGTATGAACATTAGCTATTCAATAGAAGCTAGTCCAGTTTCAATGAATTTCAGACTTTTCCGAATAAGTTTGTGTACATTAGGGTTTATGTTTAAGGAGATATCAGGAGAGTGGATGCTCATGAGTTTGTGAAACTTGAGCATTTCAAAACTTCATAATGTTAGAGTCCAATTCCGGAGTAAAAATATTTTCTGCCAAAATATTTCAGGACTATAAATAGATTTCTGAACTAAATTCATTCATTATTCACATTTCCAACTAGAGAAAAGCCATTTTCTCTCTCACGGATCTTCGGGTTTTCATCCCAAATCGTGAGTACACTTCTCTAGTTGTGTTATAATGTTTGTTTTATGCTTATTAACATAGATTGTATGTCATATATATGTGATTCGGGAGTTTACCGCCCAAGAACGTTCTTGGGGAGTAAACTCCAAAATGAAGCTTAAAGGCCATCTAGTCCCATTTCCTTGTTAGGTAACTAGTTTAGGATAATATGTATGATCATTTGAGACTAGAAAACAATCAAGAACACATAGCTTTATGTGTTTACGTCCCAAGAGTTTCTTGGACCGTAAACACCAAATTCAAGGGCTTAAATGTGCCCTAATCACTCCTAAAGGCTTTAGACTTTAACCCTAAATTACTTCTAGCTAATATGGGGACATTAACACATCAAAAACACCCCTAAAAGGGAGTTTACGGCCAAGGAATACTCTTGGGGGCCGTAAACACCAAATAAGGGCACCAAAGTGTGCCTAGGGTCCCCCTTAGCCTTAAACAAATGCCTAGAAATTATCCTACTTGTGATTGGGACTTGAAAGAATTAAAACACCCATCCCATGAGAGTTTACGACTGTAAACTCCTCAAAGGAGTATTTTCTATGCCCTAAACTACCCAAAGGATTAAACCACCAAGTTAGGCTTATTCTAGAAATCAAATAACACTTCAAAACACACATTACCACCAAGATTGTGTGGGGTTTATTGGGTAGTAAACTCTTATACAAGGCCCTTTGGTACATTAAACCCCTTTAGCCTTGTCCCATAGCAACTTAGATGCAACCATTAGGACCTAAAACACTTATACAAAGTGTTTACATGTTCCTGAGTGTCCCAACTTATTTCATTAAGTTATTATTTGGCTAATTAGTTATATATATATATATATGCTCATTATATGATAACTAGGCTCGTGCGTGTGAACAAGTCTCCGTTTGCCACCTAGCACGGTATCCGACACTTCAATCCAATCCACTCACCACAAGTGAGTTCATACCCCTTTAATTAACCTTTGAAGTACTTTTAAATGTTTTAAATACTTTTATGGGGGGGGGGGAATACAAGTTAAATGCTTATAGTTATTGCATCAATCACATGTTATTACATCAATCACATGTGATTAATAACTAGAAAAACCAATGATTTTATCATTGTTCAAACTGTTTATCAAACTGTTTTACTTCAAAATGTGTTACAAACTCTTTTACTTATCAAATTCTTTTATTAAACTTTGTTTTACTTCTTATAAATTGCATGCCCATATATGTATAGATATATACGCAATGTTTAAAGGGCTTAGGAAGGCCATCCGCCCTATTTCCTTTTTCTCGATTTGGATGTGGTTTGGTGGGATTTCGGGTAGCCCTCCGAAGGTCGTTTCAATATTAATTATATATCAAATGTACATATATAGACATAAAAGTACTCCTTTATTCATGCGTATCAGTACAACATTAGTAAGTTACCATCGGGGTAACACAGGATCATACTACTACAATTTCTAGATCAATGAGTCAGTTCATTCATGAGTCAATACTTATTATTACGAGTACATATACAACTATACTAGAAAGAGAACTTATACAACTATACTAGAAAGAGAACATATACAACTATACTAGAGCAGTTCATTACAGTACATATACTAGAATACGTTCATTATTGTGATATGAATCGGAGCATGACTTAAATGTCATGGCCCGAGTTGTAGCCAGAGTCTCTTGGAGGGAGAGCGTGAGTTTGCGTATAGACCTATACTGGATTGACTATCCTACACCTTGCTGCTAGCTACAGCCGGACCTGCAGGTCTGTGGGTGCCAAACGTCATTCCGTTATTACGACCATTCGTATGTCGTTGTTACCAGTCGATAGTATGGTGCAATTAGTCACATGATACCTTAATATAAATCCGGTTTAAGGTAGTTAGTACAGCAGTAGTTCCTATAATACAACACTACAGTACTACAATGATTTACCCATTACATAGTTTTAGTGATTATTTCACTTAAACATTAATGTACAAACTATATTTTGTTAAATGATAGTTACACTTGGGAAATTACACACTTTTACAACAAACGAGCATACAAAACAGTTAAGCCTTGGTAGAAGGCTACTTTAATAGAAAATATAGGTTTTTCTGAGAGATTCAAACTTTTACAAACACTTACAAACATTCACTTACATTTTACAAACTTACACTTGAGACACGTTCAAACGTTTTGATAACAAACACCGACACTACAATACTTATGAACTCACCAGCTTAATGCTGATAAACTCTTTCAAAATAACTTGTATTCTCAGGTCATCAGTAGAAAGGTACCGAGGCCAGCTTTTGAGAAGATGGAGCGCATTCAAGACTCATCTTATTATTTTGATTTACATTATATTTTTGGTGTCTAAAACTGTACAGAACATGCTTGTATTAAAATTATATATTTAATGCAATGGATGATGTTGTTTGCTTATTTACATTTACTGTGTTGTGATACTATACATGACGTCCTCCGCCCCAGAACGTTTCTGCCGTTCTTGGTTTTGGGGTGTGACAATTTTGGAGATTAAGTTGTTTCTTTTCCAGTAATGCTGCCTCTGACAGTCACCATGACAGGTAGTGCTGGTGTTGTCCCATCGAGATGTCCAAAGATATGGACCCACCGTAGGATGGGGACGAACTGAGCATCCCACAGCAAGAAGTTGGTACATGTTAGTTTGCAAGATATGGCGTAGCAATGGTGGATGATTTTACAGCAGAAGCCATTGGAGAGGCACTCTTTGGAAGGGAAACAAAAGAGCCAAGAATAAAAGTAGGGTTTTGAAAGAGACAGATTCAACTCGGATACCAAAAAAAATTAATTATCTTTCTTGTTATGCCCTTTGGGTCTTGATATTAATTATATAGTAAAGCTTACAACAATAGATCCTAAATGTATGGATCTCATGTATATCTATATATTAACACATATTGATATCTAACTACCTTTTCTTTGTATGTTTACTATATATATATATATATATATATATATATATATATATATATATATATATATATATATAGAGAGAGAGAGAGAGAGAGAGAGAGATAGTAAGATAGAGAGAACGGTCGTATTGAGATTCTGAAAAAATAATAAAAACTTGAGATTCAACCTCAACCACATATTTCTCATCTGTCGCTCTAACGATTCAGCGTACCCGCATTGTAACACCCTGATTCTCAGGTATTGATAGTATGACTTTAAATTTCAAGTTGCAAGATCTACTCGACGAGTGGATGTCCTGATTCGTCGAGTAGGAGCGGGATTGGGCCATGTATTTAAGTGACTAACTCGCCGAGTTGGATTGTGACTCAACGAGTTGGAATTGGAGGGTGAAACCCTAATACCTAGGGTTTTGCACCCTATTTAAAGGATCCTTTTCCCCCCTTAGCCTTCCCTTACAGCCCCTGTGAGTCCAGAAACCCTAAATCTCCATTTTCTCTCCATACTTGTGTGTTTAAGCTTGAAAGGTGGATCTTGGTGAGGAAAGGCTTAAAGATCAAGAAGATTTGAGCAAGGAACAGTTGGGGATCTGAAGTCTACCTCAGTTTATCATCATTTGAAGGTATCAAGTCATCACCTTGAGCTTCTTCTAGCTAGGTCCCTTTTATATTTGAGTTTTGGGACCATTTAGGGCATTTGGTGTTGCATTTCGAGTGATGAACCAAGATCTGAAGTTGCAACTTCAGATCTAGGCTCATCTTGTCTCTTATCATCATAAAGTATCAGTCTTTAGCATGTTGGTGAAACTCTTTTTCCTAGAACCTCTTCTTTAACTTTATTTAAGTCATTAGTACCTTGCATGCACGTAAATTTTGCAACTTTATGTGATAAACATGCTCTAGGAGCTTGGATCTGTAGTATGGAGCCTTATCATGGCTTAAAAAGCATCTTCATGGATGAAGGAGCGAAGGGACTCGACGAGTGGCATGGTGGACTCGGCGAGTCCGATGAAGATTGTCGTAGACTCGATGAGTTAGTAGTGTGACTCAGTGAGTCTGATGAAGATTGCCTTAGGCTCGACATGTCAGACGAGTGACTCGGCGAGTTGGCAAGTTATGCAAGGAACTCGGCGAATAGCTAAGGGTACTCGACGAGTTGAGGTCAACATGGACTGTTGACCGTGATAGTTGACTTTGACTTTGACCAAGGGTTGACCGGTTGACTTCTGAGGGTATTTTGGTAAATTGAATATTGATAGCAAAGGACATTAGTGAATATAGGAGTTGGAGTTAGAGCTACATCTGGAAGAGTTTGACACTACCTTCTGAGGTACTTACGAGGTGAGTTATCCTCACTGTACTCAAGGGTTTAAGGCACCAATACCGGTCCTTTATTTTGTTATTGGGATTATTACTGTTGTGATATGTTAGTTCGGTATCCTGGTAGATAGGATGGTTATGCCAGTATGATCTGTTAGATTGGTATCCTCGTAGATTGGATATGGTTATGCTTAGTGACCTATAGTTGGTCTGACTGTCTGCATGCTAGTTTTTATGCCAGTTAGGTAGATCTGTAGGACTACCAGTAGTATTATGTGATTATTTGTATGTGTATTACTTGTGTTATATGTCGACATATTATGTGGGATGGGTTGAGGTGAAACTACTCTGTGCGGTAACCAACAAACCCGGAAGCATTCCAGATACGAGCTGAGGGAGACTCGTACTATGGGCTCGATGTAACGCCCGTAGATTAGGGCTAGTCAATTAGAGATGATAAGCATCAAAAATGAATTTTTGATGGAAGATTATTTAGAAGGATTAATCTTAACTAAGTTGTAGTATATGTCACAAGGTTTCCGTGCATATAAAGAACGCCAAAATCCGAGTTATAACGAAGAAGTTATGACATGACGAAGTTTCGCGACAGAACCGGCACGACCCAGCGCGACGTAAATAGTGAATTTAAGGTAGATAGATATATATCCTTAGTGATCTAAATGAGAATTTAAGATCTCATCGATAGTAGTGCAACGACGGAAAGATGGACGAAAACGGAGTTCAGATGAAGGAGTTATGAATTTCGAAAGGAGTTTTCCTGTCCCGGCCTACTAAAGATAATATATAAGTAATATATTTATAATATATTAAAAATAAAGTCAAAATTATCCAATGAAGTCTAAACGAGAGTTGTAGAGCATAATCTCACCTTCGCGTCAATATAAAGAACGTCGAAAACGGAGTTCGTATGCGAAAGTTATGAATTTATGAAGTTCGGGGCGCGAAACCCCACAACTGTTAGAGACCACGACGTGGCAAGCAGTGCCACGACGTGGCAAGTCCTCTGAAACCTCCGGGAGTCCCCCAGATGCAACTTGCGATGACGCATGCAGTGACAACCAAGCCCACGACGTGGAAAAAGGTTGCCACGGCGTGGCAAGGGCCAATTTTGCCCTATAAATAGATTTGAAGGGCCAGCCGTTTAGGGTTTCTATTTTCTCTTCTCTCTCTCCTATTTTACCTCGATTTGCATGCAATAAATATCCCGAAGCCCCGGTATCAACCCCGAGACCCGAATCAAGTCCTGAAGCACCGAAGATCCCGAGAAGACAAGAGTTTCCGAGCTGAAGCTCTACCCGTGAGAAGTCCGGTGTGTGAAGAGATCACAGTTTCACCGAAGGATACTACTTCTACAAGCCGTAGTGCTGCCCGATCATCTTCTAATCAAGTGAGTGTGTGGTCACTTTCTTCTAACACATAAATATTAAGTATTTGCTATGAAATACGTGTTATGTGTATAATATATTGCTGTTTATTTGAGATGATTGTAGAATGGATGAATTATATAAGTTTTAATGAGTTAAACTATATATGTATTTTGTATCTAAAAATATGTTGGGTAGAACATGAGTAGATGAGGTTATTGGTAGGTGATAAAATGTGGGTTGGACCATGAGATAAAAGGATAAAGAGATAAACTAGTTTTAGATCTGAGAGTATGGATCAGAGCAGGAGGTTAGTTTTAGATCTAAGGGTATCGATCAGATCAAGAGGTTAGTTTTAGGTCCAGGAATATGGATTAGGTAATGAGAAAAATTTAAGATCCGGGAGTACGGATTATGTATTTTGGAACAACGTATTCATTCGATAAGGTATCATGTGTATAGTCCCTTTTAGGAATCATGATTTTAAATACGAGTATTGATTATAATATGAAATATACATATGTATGTGAAGTATTTGTCATTGTCCGAAATACGTGTTAGATATATTTGATAATATACAACGTGCGAATTAGATATGGTTCAATATGTGTTAAGATGTCTATATATGATATTATTACTTAAAAACCTTGTGTTAAGTATACACTAGTTAGCGTTTCCTAAATGGAGATAGTATCAAAAAATTGATTATAAACATTGTAGGTTCGCCTAGTGATGGGTTAAGACTTAAATGGGATGTTTAGTTCAATTAGGATTGGGATTTGGGTAGTCTCTTATTAAGAGTACGTGTGGAGTGAGATTGATGATCGGTGGAGTACGTCCTACGTACAGAAGTACATTTTATGTACGAAGTATTTTTCAAAGCTCTGTGTCTTGGGTGCTGCTTGTGCCAGGGTACTATTATGTTCCCGGGTATGATTCTTTCGCATACCAGAGTACTATAATGTGCCAAAAGTACTATCTTGTACAAAGTCTTTTTGACAATTTTGTGTGTCAGTTACGGGAGCGTACGGGAATACTCTATTAGTATTTCCCCATACTTTTATTTTTAGAGAGCTTTGGAGTCAGCTTTTCTTATATGAAGTGATCGACCGAGCTTCATATGTAAGCATTTTCTTTCATGAAGTAATTAAGGGAACTTCGTAGGCTACCTAATAAAGTGCGTTGGTAATAGACCACTGCTAGGTATGTCTGGTGTTATATTCCTGGGATAGGTAGAGTTTGGGGGTATAATACCTCATGATAGTCGAACCACGCCTAGGCATTATTATCTAGATAACTACCCCTGACTTAACATGTCTTGTGGTTCTTTCGATTACGAACGAAGGTTCGTTGTGAAACTTGTTCCATTCCCCTCATTTGATGTCTTTATTGATCCTCGTTTGCTGCCAGGGAATTTCCGAAGCAGCTTCGTCAGTTGTTATTCATATCGAATCCTTAGGCTAGATCTCGTAAGATCATTGTATAGGGTCAGTATGTGGGGATCGACGGGATGGGATATGTTGTTTTAGAAATATAATATGTGTTTATAATATCAATGGTTTTGCAGGATCGAGATATACTTTATTATCACGTTGTTTGAATTAAGAGCTTTCATACTCTGTGTTCCTTAGATAATTAGGTTCATTGGGTAATATTGGAACTAAATGTTCTTTAGGGTTTCTTGAACTAGGTGTCCATTAATTATTGTGAATCGCATGTTCACCAGAGGTGATCCAAGAACCATGTCAACACTAGACTTTGTGCCAATTCCTTAGGGCAATCCTTAGGAATGAATGAGAGAAGGGTAATCGGGTCTTAGGATAAATATTTAAGAAATAAATGGAGATAAAGGGGGTGGGTAATTGGATTGATTATTTGATAATTAAATATAATAATTATATTATTGTGGGTTGAAAACCCTATATGCTCACCAGGCTCCCAAGCCTGACCCACTTAGTTTAATTGTATCACAAGTATCGATACGAAGCTACTTTGCACTGAGAGATTAAAGAAGATGTAAATCACTAGAGTAAATGAATGTATGTTTTGTTTATGCTTATGTGTCTGTATCGGAACATGACATCCCGAGGTTTTATTATTTAATCAAAATACATTCTTTTTGAGAAATATTTTGATAAGTTTTTATCATATCTATTTTTGGGAACAAATTCCGCAACCGTTTTCTTTAAACAATTACTCTGATTTTAAAATAAAGCAAAAACAAACCGGTCTTTTCTGGCCATGAAATTTGGGGATGTCACACTCGATGGCAATCCAGATGTGAGCTATGGGCCCGGAAGGCAATCCAAACTCACACTGTGGCCCTAGGGTAATCTAGTCTGTAAAGTTATGGACCCAGTACATGTTGTTAGTTGTATATAGGTTATGTGAAGTTCGGTATGTTGGCATTCCAACCCAATGGTTAAGGGCCTGGGGTATTCCATCCTGAAGGATGATTGGACCCATAGTATGTTGTTTGTTATTGTATGTGTATTGTTGTGTGTATGGGTATTTTGGGGGTAACTCAGTAAGCTTTCGGGCTTACCATTTCAGTTTATTGTTTCATGTTCAACGGATGGCCACGGGAAGGCGAAGCTGTGACCGTACACTTCCTCGATTGATGAATATAATTTCTGGGAACTCTGATGTTTAAACTATTTTGAAAAGAAATTTTAATAACTGAATGGTTTATTTGATTTAAAAAGTTTTAAATTGGCTCGAATTTTATGGATGTTACAAGCGTGTCGGGATCTGTCTAATCATAAATAATTATATATATATATATATATATATATATATATATATATATATATATATATATATATATATATATATATGTCTACTCACAAAGTGAATAATCATATAGGATTTTGGTGGTTAGTAGCGAAGAAGGTTATGGTGACAAAGGCGACGAAGGTGGAAATGGTGGGATCAGTTAGTGGTGGAGGAGGAGGTGGCGGTGGTTGTAGTGGTGGCGGTTTTTGTGGCTGTGAAGGTGGCACAGGAAAAAGGAACACGTGATGCTGCATAATCATTTATGATTATAACTCTCCCGCGGTGTCGGTACGCCATAGCGCTAGAGCAACATATCAGAAATATATGGTTGAGGTTGAATATCAATATCTCTATACTTTTTGGAATCTCAATGGAACCTACCTCTCTCTCTCTCTCTCTCTCTATTTAGATATATATATATATATATATATATATATATATATATATGTATATATATGTGTGTGTGTGTGTGTGCGTATGTATGTATGTATGTATGTATGTATGTATTAAGGTTGTAAAAAATACTCGATTGTAACGACCCAATTTTCAAAGAAATTTTTTTCATTTTTAAATAACCAAAACATTTCCAATAAACCACAAATTATTAAGAACAATTGTTTTCAAATTCTTAACATCGACAATTTTATTTCAAATATCAGAGTGTCCCATAAAAAACGCCTGAGAGAGTGCATGTCGCGCCATCAAGCCTTGCCATTGCCCTTAGGCTCAGAAGTACCTGAAACAAATCAACAAACTGTAAGCTAATGCTTAGTGAGTTCCCCAGAGCATACCCTACACAATCCACATAATCACATAATCTATATTAGCTATAAAAGCTACATAAACCATATAAGCCATGCATACAACACATAGGGATGTCGTGGGCTCCCCCCCCCCCCCCCAGGGTCTTACTCCAGGATGCCATGGGCTCTCCAGATGGTCTTACACCTAATTGCCATGGGCTCCCCCATGGCCTTTAATAGGAAAGCCATGGGCTCTCCACATGGTCTTACATCCAGGTGCCATGGGCTCTCCCATGGTCTATAATAGGAAAGCCATGGGCTCTCCACATGGTGTTACATCCAAGTGCCATGGGATCTCCCTTTGTATTTAATAGGAAAGCCATGGGCTCTCCACAAAGTCTTACATTCATGTGACATGGGCTCTCCCATGGTCTTCCATAAAAGTATACCAGATATACAACTAGCATACCTCCTAGCACATAACCAGCTAACATGCCACATAACACTACTTCAACTAGTGTACCACATATCATAAAATGGGTCGGCCTTGGTGCCTTAGACCCATTGGTATGGTGAGCAGACTCACCTCTAAAAAATGTTTAACTGATAAGATAAGATAAGATAAGTCCCAACGCGTATCTTCAACTCAACCGCCTACAATCATCATGTGACTAGCTTTTCAAAATCCTGAAACGCCGGAAATACCATTATGGTCAAACTTGGTCAACCCCGATCAAAGTCCATGTTGACCCTAACTCGTCGAGTTCCTTCAGAGTCCAGAAAACCGGGACAAACCCTAGCCTACTCATCGAGTTTTCTCATCAACTCGGCGATTTCATTCAATATCCAATAGATGGGGAAACCTGATCCACCTCGTCGAGTTGTCAGGGCAGCTCGTCGAGTTTTCTCCATGTTTGCTTATTCGGATGATACGTTGATTGCAGGGACTCTAAGGCTTAGATTCGAAACCTAAAGGTGTCTAGAAGGATAAAGTTTCCAACTTTATCCTCTAAAGCCACTCTAAATGCTCTAAAGCCCTTAACAAACGTTGGAAAGCTCAATAGCTTATCCATGTGGTTCAAGCCTCTAGGGATCTAGAATCCCTCCTTTCCAGAAGAGGTTCAAATCCCCAAAATGTTCCAAAGATGGGGACTTTATGGACATGAATGTCCAATGCATGTCTTGAAGTCAAAAGGGCCAAAAAGGGAAAATATACCCTAAAATCCATTCATGGCATCCATGCTTGACCAAAAGCTAGATGTAGCCCACCATGGGACCATTTTGCCCTAGAGATTCATAAAGTTGCAAACTTTATGAAACCTATGCATGCAATCAACAAGAATTATAGGAAATGAAGAGTATACTCAAGATCTAGTCATATTCTATGATAAAAATCGAATCTTGAGTGCTTACAATAGTCCACAAGATGGTCAAGCTCAAGAGTGAGGGCTTTGTTTGCTGGATCTTCTCCTTCTCACTATCTCCTTCTTCTTAAGCTCCAAAAGTCACTCTAGCTCACAATATGAGAGAAAATGGAGATTAGGGTTTAGCACTGACGTTCTTAGGGTTTGGAGGCTGCTGGAAGGTCAGCTTCAAGGTTTTAAGGAGATTATATAGGGTGCAAACCCTAAAATTTAGGGTTTTCCTTTACAGCGCCTACTCGTCGAGTAGGTCCTAAATCCCGCATCCAAGAATCGGTCTCTACTCTTTGAGTTGGGCTCCCCAACTCATCGAGTCCCAGTACAAAACACCAAAAAATTAGAAAATCAAATGATACTGGAATAGGAGATACAAATCTCCCCCACTTGAACTAGACTTCGACCTCGAAGTTTGAATTCGGGTAGTGATCTCACATCTCCTCTTCTGGCTTACCTGTCCATTCGGAGCCTTTTCGGTGCTGACATTGCACCTTCACCAACTTAACCTCCTTGTTTCGAAGGACCTTCTTCTTCCTATCCAAAATCACAATGGGCCTCTTGATGTAGTTCAGGCTCTTATCCACCTGAATGTCATCCAAGGAAATAAATCGTGGCCTCGTCGTGACACACTTCCGAAGCTGAGACACATGAAAGGTGTTGTGTATCTGGTTGAGTTCGTCCGGTAGATCCAAACGGTAAGCGACCTTGCCCACCAAGGCCGAAATCCTGAACAAGCCAATTTATCAGGGCCCTAACTTGCCCCTCTTCCGGAACCTGATGACTCCTTTCCATGGCGACACTTTCAGTAAAACAAAGTCCCCCGCCTGGAAGTCGAGGTCCGATCGACGCCGGTCTGCATAGCTTTTCTGACGGCTCTGTGCTACTTGTAGTCGGTCGCGCACCTGCTGAATCAACTCGATAGTCTTGAGCACAACCTCGGTGCCCCCCATGACTCGGTGTCCAACCTCACCCCATCAAATAGGGGTTCTACACCTCCGACCATATAACATCTCAAACGAAGGTCGATCGATACTAACAGGTATCCCAACTCCCTTCAAAATCCAACACGCATGCCCAAAACATGTCCTCGAGTGTCTAGATCGTCCTCTCATTCTGGTCACCTGTCTGGAGGTGGTACGCCATGATGAAATGTAACTGAGTGCCCAGTTCCTCGTGGAACTTCTTCCAGAATCTAGATGTAAATCGAACACCCTGTCAGAGACTAGTGGCACTGGCACCCCGTACCTAACCACCACCTCTCGCATATAAACATCCGTTAATTTCTCAGCGGAGATGCTCTCAGAAATCGGAATAAAGTGGGAACTCTTCATCAATCTATCCACAATCATCCAAATGGCATCCACACCCCTCGTTGTCCTTGGTAACTTCGTAATGAAGTCCATGGAGATTTCATCCCACCTACACATAGGAATGGGTAGCGGATGAACCTTGTCATGCGGCCGTTGGTGTTCGGCCTTGACTATCCTACAGGTCAAACACCGCTCCACAAACCAAGCGACCTATCGCTTCATGCAGGGCCACCAGTAACTCAGTCTCAGGTCTCTATACATCTTTGTAGCCCCCGGGTGAATAAAGAACTTGGACTTGTGTGCCTCCTCCAGAAGCTTCTGTCTCACACCCCTGGTTACCGGTACCCACACCCAGCCACCCTATGTCATAAGACCTCGACTATCCCGAATGAACAACGGTCATTACCCCCGAATCCACTCTATCTTTAAGTTCTCTTTCTTCAAACTCTCCACTTGAGCCTTCTTGATCATATCTAGAAGTGGGGAGACCACTGTCGTCCTCAAACAAATGTTCCTGATCGGCGAACCCGCCGCCTTGCAGCTCAAGTCATTGGCCACCATGTTGGCCTTGCCTGGATGATGCAAGATCTTACAATTATAATCTTTCAGTACATCCAACCACCTCCACTATCGCATGTTTAGCTTCTGTTGATCCATCAAATACTTCAAGCTTTTGTGGTCAGTGAAGATGGTGCACCGAACTCCGTACAAGTACTGCCTCCTAATCTTGAGGGCAAACACCACCGCCCCCAATTCCAGGTCGTGAGTGGGGTAGTTCGCCTCATGAGGCTTCAACTGCCTCGAAGCGTACGCGATCACATGCTCTCTCTACATCAGTACAAGTTTGTTGGAGAAATACACAGGTTGTTGAAGACTCTATCATTTCTAGCCTTCCACATACTCCAAAGTGTCTCGTAGCATATGACTTGTAACAATCACCTTTTTTGGGCATTTTCCCCAGCCTGCTGCAAAATCAAGAACCTCCACCACTGAATTAAATTGAATCGCAACAATACCACACCATTTAAAAACCCACTCCACCACAATCCTTGCAAAAGAACATTTAGCAAGGATATGGTCGACACATTCCTCCTGATGATCACAATACCCACAAGCTATGGAGTCTAATTGAACCCCCCCCCCCTCTTTTGAAGTGTTGTTGCAGCTGGAACTCTACCCATTCTAGCTTTTCATATAAAGCACATTAGTTTATTTGGAACTTTTTTCGCCCATTCAATTTTTTCCAGGTAGATCAGGGTGATTTGATCAATTTTCTTCTTCAATATATTGACCGACTATATCCCATTAGAAGATAAACTACATCTCCATATTGCATTGTTTCCAATTCCTTTTTTCATAATGACATCGGAAACAGGAATTCCAATTTTTAACATTTCCTTTTTTACCCCTGTCATGTTTTTCTATAAACCTGCGATTTGCATATTAGCAAAATAATCCGAAGGCTTAGAATTTAGGTTATGAATGCTTCAAATAAACCGACTCCATAAGAGAGATGGATCAGATCGTAACCACCACCACCACTTAACAATTAAGGAAATTTTGAGTGTTGTAATCGAACCCACACCCAATCCGCATTCATCTTTTGCTGCTATGATTTTATCCCACGAAACCAATCTAATTTTTGAGATTCTTTTCGAATCCGTCCCATAGGAAATCCCTACGAATTTTTTCCAACTGGTCTAACACCCCAATAGGTGCAGCAAAAAGATAAAGAAAATAAGTTGGAAGATTACCAAGTACGGCCGTAATTAGAATGAGTCTGCCCCCGAACGACAATGTTTTTGATTTCCACACCATGAATTTATCGATAATAGGCTTCCAAATCTTCTTCAGTCTCATATTAGCACCCATGGGAACCCCGGGGTATGTAACTAAATGAGGTTGTAAATTACATGTTCCATGTTTATTGTGATAGTTCTTGATATCCTTACACCATGTGCTTTTAACTTTCTTAATTCCATATGTTGTAATCACATAGGTTAATACCTCAAATACTTTCCATACTAGTGATGGGTGTTTCTTTTTTCTCTTCCATTTTCCTTTTTTTCAATCAACCTTCTAAACATAGGGAAGACATGAAACACAAATTTAAAATTTCATTTTGACTCAAATTGACTGAAACACAAATTTTTATTACCTATACTCGAAAAATTTGTGTCGTGATAGTCGTTCTATGTATCAAATTGCATGTCTAGATTATATAAAGATTTTTTGGGTCTTCAAATCTACGTTGTTGGTTGAAAAACATTTTTCTGTTATAAGCAAGGTTATAAAAAATGCTTGGCGGTAGCTCAGCGATAGACTAGGGTCAAGGGGTTAATCGGCTAGGCAGGGATTAATCAATGACCATTAATTATTAAGAAAAATGATCAAAAATTAGTAAATCCATCTTTAATCCAATTAATATAAGTAAATAGACATAAATGTTTAATAATAAGTTTAACACGCACACCAAATTATCATCCAAAATAAACATGAAAGGTTAATTATAAGTTCAACAAGCACACAAATCATCATCAAACAAGTCCATAATAAGTATAAATAGAACATAAATAAAACATAATTTCTTCTAATCTTCTTCGCATACTTCCATTATTTGAACCCCATTCGACTCATATACTCGTCTTTTTTAACACTTAATCCTTACTCTCGAACTCAAAATCTTCATTGGAAAGTTCCCTCGTTCTTGGACTTTCTTGGGGTGCTTGACTATCATTGGTTCCTAGAGCTTCATTAACCATTTTGGATTCTACTTCATCTATATCACGATCATTACAATCAACAATCCATTCTTAAACCGAGTGTGAATGATTTGCTAATAGCACCTCCATAGTTCAATCTTTTCTTTTTTGGTTTTTTTCCCATTAATTTGCATTGAATTGAACATAAACAAGATTGTTCAATTTGATTGCCTCCAATCTATTTCATTTTATTGTATGTACCTATAAATGTAAACACAACAAAGATTTGAACAATAAATTTTATCATAATCATCACAATAAAAAATAATTAACACTTCAACACAATAGAAGTCATTTATCGTTTAATGCTAAAAATGATCAAAATATGCTTAAACAGTTCATGTTAATGTTACTATTTACAAGAAAGATTTTTCCTTGAACACTAACAATTAACTCAAATCAATAAAGCTTTCAAGTTCAAATAAAAAATGCTCAAAAATGTCGATACCTAAACAAATCAGTAGAATCACAAAATGCTGATGCTCAAAAAAAATGTCGATGGTCAAAAAGTCGATCCCCTATTCATGTTAAAAGAATCATAGAATCACAGAATTCATGTTAACAGAATCACTCATTTCAGCTTAAACAAAATCTACTTAAACAGAACCACACATTTAAGCTTAAACAAAATCAACTAACCTTTGCTGATGCATACACTAGTGTCGACGAGATTAGGGAGGTTAGACGACGTCGGAGGAAGAAAAGATAGCGTCTGAGGAGGAGCGACTATTGTGGAAGCTTCAAAATATGGCGAGCAAGTGACTATTGCAGAAGCTTCATAAGGCAACGTGGCGGACTACGATGATTTTAGAGAAGGAGCAGATGGTGTCGGATGTCAGAGGAGGAGCATATGGCGACAATGTGAATGGAAGAAGAAGATGTGTCGTTCGTTCCTTGAAACTATACAGGGAATTTCAAAGAAGAAAAAAATGAATGAGATGGAGTGAGAGAACCCTAGCAACAATTCTAGCACTTTGACACTTTTTCCCGTATTTTTGTAATTTTCGTTGACCTTAGTTGACCGATTAGGGCACCTAAACCTGCCCAGACCTGATTATCTCCGTATCTGACCACGTTCGATTACAGGGGCCGATTATCGACGGGTGAGGACTGCCAAGCGCCTAGGCGCAGATTAATCAGCTGTCTAGGCTGATATTTGCAACACTGGTTATAAGTCACCATGTACAAAAGAAGTCTTGGCATCCATTTGATTGACTTGGAATCTATTGTAGGAATCATTTTCTAAGAATAATATGATAAATTCTAATGTTGCCACTATATTTCATCATAATCAATGTCTTCAAGCTGGATGAAACCTTGAGCTATTATACAAGATTTATTTTTACTAGCATTACATGCCCATCTCACTTACTTTTTGTATGCATAACTAGTGCCAACAACTAATTTTTAGTGGCTTAGGTACAAGGTTCTAGACTTTTTTTTTCGTTTGAACTCATGAAGCTCCTCTTGCATTGAATTTATCTAATGTGAATCTTTTAGAGATTCTAAGATCTTTTTAAGTTCCATTACTGATACATAGTTCACAAAAAGACATAAGTTACTAAAATTTAATGCCTTATGCAGACACCATATTCTTGATTTCCAATAACTTTAGTGATAAGATTGTCTTTTAGAGTTTTGATTTTAGAATCTCGATTGAGTGGTGGTATTTAATATGTGGAGCCATCATTATATTTGCTATCTTGTTTGATAGTCTCTGAATAGGAGTGATTAAAGTTGACAGTAAGAACTCTCAAGATGGCTTGAGTTGGCACTTAACTTTGAGCTGAATTTTAGGATACAGAAGTAGGTGGAATGTACATGTTTTTTTATCATATATAGAAAAATGGTGTTCAAATGAATATGTATGATGAATGAGATCTTCAAGAAGGATTAAATTGTTGGACCAAGAGCGGATAAATTTGATGGTGATACAAACTCATAAAAATTTTCATGAACAGATTCTTCATTGGTTTTCTTAATCTTGTTGTAACCACGAAATTCCTTGGATATGGAAGAGTGCCTAACGAAAACTCTTTCATCAACCTTTTGTTCAAACTCTGTGGTTCCTTTGATTTAATATATAACATTGGCATCCAAACACTCATAAACGTAATATACTTGGTTTCCTTTCCTTCAAAATTTCATATGAAGTTTTGGAATGCCTTTTAATACTTATAGATTTGTTATAAGTGCAAGAAGTTGTATTAACAACTTCATCCCAAAAACAATAGACTCAATCCAACTTTTACCAACGTTAGTGACCAACTTCACTCAAGGTTCTATTTATTCTTTGCGCCCAACTGCATTCATTGCCATATTTCTTCTTTCTGATACTCTATGTTATTATCGTGTCTTCATGGTATATAAGTTTTGTGAAATTCATTATCATCAAAGAATGATTCAAATGTAGAGTTCTTGAATTATATGTAATGCTCTCTTTTGTGTCGTTTGACATTACAATCGAGGGACATCTTAGTCCTTTTAATGAATGGTATTTTAGAGTATAGTTCTTGCATCCTTTTGATGGTCGTATCCAAATATATAACAATAGTAGAAATTCCCTTAGAAACATATAGAATCCAATTATTCAAAAATTCACCTTAGCTTGATAAAAAACATTTGAGAACAATCAATGAAGTCGACCTTTTTTTTACAAACATTTGAGAACAATCAATGAAGTATAATTCTCTCACGTGAGTATTCGTTATACCAAAACCAGACCGTATTATCATAATAGTGCTAGTTTAACAGATCAACCATAAGTTTTAAATATTTAGATGGATTGGATGCATTAGAAGAATTTGACATGATTCATATTTGAATTGCCAAACAATAAAGAAATTCGTAAAAATTAAAACAGATTTGACGAATTCGGTATCAAATAAAAAAAATAGGAAATATTGTAAAATTGATCGAACAACCATCAATCCTTCTAGGGGTTCTCGCATAGGAAGCCTGTGTTGGTTGAACATGTACATATTAGATAACCATCAATTGTTGTTAAGAGAGTGGAGTATTCCTACAAATTGATGATTGTTCCAAAACACATAATATATTAATATTTTTATAAAATTGAGAAGTATTCTAATTTTGCGTGCAATTTTTATATAAAATTGCCAAAAGGTGATTTTGCAACCAAGCAACCTAACTAACATAAATTTTTATGTTTCTATGCTAGAACCTCTTAAAGGAAAAAACAAGACTCTATTCAAACATGGCATTGTTTCAAAAGTTGGTGGGGTTGAACACGCATGTATTTCAAGGTAAGTATATTACCCAAATTGTAGTCATGATCAAGACCTAAAAAGTTGTTTTCTTCGTCACCAAAAGGTGGCAACCAATCACCCACTCGAGTAAATCTCTAGGGTTGTTATCATTTGGAATATCCAAATCGACTCATCTACCAATCTTTTTCCATAACATCTCGACAATTCGATAAGTAAAGAAAATGTGGCCTACTTTTCATTTGATTATTGACAAGACATACATAAAACGAAATCCAAATAAACTCCATGGTTCACCAAATTACATCTAGTGAGAACCCGATTTTCTAACAAGCTCCAAACCAAAATATTCACCTTTTTAGGAAAATATTTATTCCGTCAAGCTTTATCAATGTCATTTGGAAGAAAAAACCCATCAATGATTAAAAACACTTATGATATGTCTAAATTCCACACCTATTTATCTTGTCACCCCGAAAAGGCAAATATCTCCACTTATTGTAGTATATTATCAAATTGGATACCTTATGCTCCTCTAACATTCCCCTGCTAATCCCACACCTAATAATTCCCATGCTAGACTATGAGGGTTAAGAAGAATATAATTACTTAGAGTTGTGAATCACACTTTCAGATTAAAGCATTTCGATGGTAGACTCGAAAATCTCTAATCAGATAAAACTAAGTATGCAAGAACAGAGAATGAAGAAGATGGTATGATCTCTATGTGTACTGTAATTCATACATGATCAATAAGAGGATATAACTCCTTTTTCTGAAAACCACCTTGTCTAAAAACTACCAAAACCACCATATGGGAATTCCATAACCATCAGAAAACTATCACTAAACTGCCTCAAAACCGGGCCTAGAATTAGGATCACAAAACCTAGCAGCTCGACCCCAACCAGGGGCTCTGCCCCTTGGACCTAGACAGGGTTTGCCACCCCCTTGGATCCCGCTTCGAGGGGCGCTGCCCTCAAACCCCCGTTAGTTCAAGGCATTCTCACATAAATACCAGTGTACTTTAAACTAAGACAAACTTAAACAAATATACACTCCACACCACATCTCATGCTTCCGCTCTTGAACTAATTTTTTATTATTATTATTCTCAAGAAGAAAAGGTTTAGGAACCCAACCAAGAATGGTACTTGAACACATCACATATCTTTCCAAAACTTTGTATGTGATCCATCTCCAACTCAAGTACTCATATTATTTAAATCAATTGTACCTTGCTCATGAAGTTGATTGATAAATCCGACAATCTTCGACCAAACTCCGACATGTTTAGTAGTGACTAACCCACTTGGTAGAGGTGGAAACCTCTTAGATTAGAGGTCCTGAGTTCAAACTAGGATATAGACAAATTAACTTTTTTTTTTGAAACGACAAATCTAATATACTCTTAAACTACTCCTTAATTCACATATATCCACGACGAGACTTGAACCCTCAACCTCTATGAGGGAGGACAACATCTGATACCGTTAGGCTAGAGACCCTTTGATGTATAGACAACTTAACTAACTTCATAAACTTAACGTTTAACACTAACTAACCGTTATCTAGTGCATCCCAGAAAAAACGAAACCTCAATCTTTCCAAAATTTGTATAAAAAATATCTTAAAATAAGGGTGTTCGGATACGAGAATCTCTATAAATCTTTATAAACTTTAAATAATTGCATATGCTAGATTCTTCTTCTAATAGTTTTTCAATTGTTTTTTGTTTTTTTCAAGATGTTGGGTATGTCTTAAAATCTTATTATTTGGATTTTGTGTTTATGGTTTTATTCCTCCAAGGGCTTCCATGTTGCCATGTTATGCTACTAATGGCGTAGGACTTGGAGACGTGGCTTATTCCATTCACCACAACAAAGCTTCTACTTATTCGAAATTAGTGATGATAAAATGGGTGATCTGATAGGTTGGATTTCGAGTCAAACTAATAAGTATTTGATTTAAACAAATCGAGTAGATTAATAATGTTATGCTATTTTAAAGTAATTAAACTGTTTTCTATTATAAAATTATATTATTTTATAAATAATATAATAAAGAAAACCGAAAAAATGGCGGTTCGCAATTTTTTTTAATTAAGATTGAAATAAAAAAATCAACTTGCAAAAATATCATTATTTGAAAGTTTGATTACAGTTTTGGTCCCTAAACTTAACACCACCAATCATGTGACTCCATAAATCGTATGAAATATGCATATTTTCATACCTATTGTATTTAAGATTAATGATGAGAACAGGAAAAACAAATAGGAATCGGAACCGCACCTGGCTTTTTCCAGAGTGTAGTTTATAGTTTATACATGATTTTAAACTATAGTTTTGTGATTTTTGGTTTCATATTCATTGACTTACAGTCCCCAAAAGTCAAGATATCAAAACTATAAATTTTTTGTTTTTCAACTTTTTTTTTCTTATTTTGTGAAAATTTTAAAACATGCATATCTCATTCGTTTAAAGTTTGTGTATGATTTTAGACTATAATTTTGTCATTTTTGGTTACATGTTCATTGACTTACAGTTAGATCTGACAAAAAATAACACGACACAAAAACCCGACATGAAATTAGTGGGTTGGGGTAAGAGATTTTGACACGTTTATGTAAACAGGTTGACACGACACAACACGATAATTAAACGGGTAAAGGTTAGGGTCAATACTTTCAATTCGAAGATGACTCGAATAAGACCCGTTTAATTATTTATTATTTATTTTAAATTTCATAGTTTTATAAATATATTATCTGTTATAGACTTATATTGGGTCAAACTCAAGAATTACAAATATTATTCAAAATTTCAAAGTTACTTAATTTTACTCATCTTCACCACTTATCCCATTTGCTGCCCAACTTCAACTCTTTTCATTTTTCCTTCTAAACTTACTAAATTTTTTTCATTCCATCTCCTAACTCCAATGTTTTACTTTTTCATTTTTGCATCCATAACTCCTGCTTTTCAACCTGTAAAATGTTTCAAGCAGACATGACACAACATATTTACAAGGTCTAGACCTTAACCCGAAACCCGACACGAAACCGACATGAAAATAAACGGCTTGACACGACACGACACGATAATTAAACGGGTCGGGTTCGGGTTAAGCCCTTTCAACTCGTTTAATGTTTTGACACGACACGAACCCGACACGACATGACACATTTGCCAAGTCTACTTACAGTCCCCTATAGTCGGGATATCAAAGCTGGAAATTTTCTTCTTTTCAGCCTTTTTTATATTCTCTGAAAATTGAAAACATGCTTATCTAATTTTTTTGAAGTTAGAGTATCATGAGGTTTTGCCACTGCGTAGTTTAGAGTTCGTACATGATTTTAGACTATAATTTTTTTCATTTTTTGTTTAATATTCAACGACTTACAGTCCCGCGAAATCGAGATATAAAAGCTGAAAATTTTCAAAGTTCAACACGCTAGCTAATTACCAAAAAAATTAGGTTTTCCCGAGTTTTTCGGTTCTAGACCCACTTTACCCAGTTCCACCCGATCCACATTGATGTTTCCGAGTAATCCGGTTCTAGACCAACTTTACCCAGTACATTACCCATAACCAAACTAGAACCAGTTCTTAAATACCGGTACGGTTGTTCACTATTTGGATAAAACCAAATTGTCCAATTGGACAATTCGGATTGGACTATTTGGTTCGGATTTTTGAATTGGTTTTCAACAAAACCGAATTATTATTTTGGATTCCGGATTAGTTTTGGTTTATAACATAAGAACCGAATAGTTAAAAAAACCGAATAAACATTTATTATTTATTTATTTATAATATATATATATATATATATCTATAGTTATCTATTAATTTTGTAATTTTTTTTTCAAATAGGTTCAAAACATTTCACCCGCTAAAAAACATCAATATGTATTATCTCTCAAAAGTTTTCTATCTATAAAATATTTAACTATAATATTTACTTAGTAGTTGTTTATAAATTTCAAATCACAACAAAATAATTTTTCTCGCTTCTTGTGTAAAATTGGGTAATATTATAACTATATGTTGTTTTAAAATGTTTTGATTTTCGAAAACCTAATTATAAAAACCGATCCAACTGAATTGTAATTGGATCGGATCGGATCAGATTTGAATTTAGTTTGGACTATTCGGATCCATGTTTTGAAAACCGAAATCAATTTGGATTCACTTGATTGGATCGGATCAAACCGATCAATCCAAACGAACACCCTAAATACCGGTCCAGTTTCCGGATCTACAAAATCCCGTTAACCGGTTCCATCGTTTTCCAGGACAGGGTTTATCCGGGATGGGTTTTGACCAACTTTCATCCCTACTTGAGATTCAATCATTGTGGTGTTGATGACATTTGATCTTTGTTATGTTTGGAATGCTTGCCTTATGATGGTACATGTAGCTAAAGAATGAGGCTTGATAAGTATGGGTGCATTTTTGGGTAGTTATTATCTTTCAATATTGATACCACTTGGGTATGTCATGTTGGTTTTCTTTGATTTTGAACTCCTATACTTTCTTGTGGTTTTGGATGTGGTTGCTTTTACGTAATGTTGGTGATTCTTAAATGTTTTCATTACAAAGTCTTTCGTTGCATTTTAACGTTAAAAAGATCTTCTCAAAATAATAAAAAAAAATAGTGGTGAAAATCATGACGTTAGATATATATATATATATATATATATATATATATATATATATATATATATATATATATATATATATATATATATATAAGTTTAACATCCTGATGTTTAGGTACTTCTAAATTCATCCCTATAATTCTATTTCAAGTCAATTGGTCAAGTGGTAGCACCCTTGGGTATAATTTGTGTAACAGCCCAAAATCTCAAGTATTGCTAAATTGCATTTTGGGGTGTTTTAAAGGGGAGACTCGGCGAGTTGGAGCCAGACTCGCCGAGTAGGGTCGCAGAGTTGGTCGCGGGTTCGCGACTGGACTCGACGAGTCCAGGTATGGACTCGGCGAGTCGACGCTGTTCAGTGGAAAACCCTAGCCGTTCGGTTTGGGAAGTATTTAAGGGATCTTATGCCTTCATTGTTCGCCTTTTGGCCGACTGAGAAGGATCCTAAATCGGTTGTGGGCATCCAGAACAAGGTTTGAAGATCATTGGTGATTTGAGGAAGTTATGGTCCAAGAAGGAGAAGGTTATGGCTAATGAGACAGCAAGGGAATCACGTTTTGAGGCTTGGGGACACTGAGAGTGCATGATTCAGGTAATCTTTCGGATTATTCCCTGTTATGTGAATGTGTGCATGGATTTAGGGTTTGTGAAACCCATGTGGAGTCTAGATGGATTGTTATGTTGTTATACAAAAGTTTATACCCTGGTAATAGGATGATTAGAGGTCCAGAAGTCCCATTAGTGCGTTTTTCGGGAATATACGTATCTCAGGAAGCAGTTCGATTGACTGCATGGCGTGGACTCGCCGAGTCGGATGATCAGACTCGGCGAGTAGCTTGATTCACTAGGACTCGCCGAGTTGTTCTTCAGACTCGGCGAGTAGCTTGAAGATCTGCTGGAACTCGTCGAGTCGTTCTTCAGACTCGGCGAGTGGTGTCAGGATGCTTATACTCGTCGAGTTACCCTTTGCACTCAACGAGTCCAGTCAGGATTGACCGTTGACCTGTATATATCTTAGAGGGGTCAGTTGCCTTGTTTGATAAGATCATTAACTAAGGCTGTGGTATTATAGGGAACCTGCGGAACTAGCGGATTGTGTGCGAGTAGCTCGAAGAGGTTATAGCCTGCGTACTACGAGGTGAGTCTTCTCACTATACCTCACCCGGAAGGGTTTGATTGTGTGACCGGAAGGTCAAGTATGTTGTGTGTTATGTTTATATGCTATGAATGGAAAGTAGCTGCTACGCGTGTTATACATGCTTATATATGGGCCGGAAGGCAAGGTATTATGTGACAGAAAGGTCAGGTATGATATGTGATATATGTGCTTTATGTGTTAGAGTATTTGTATTATGTGTTATATATGTGTATGGGCCGGAAGGCGATTATCTTGTGGACCGAAAGGTCCGGGCCGGAAGGCGATATTATGTGGATCGAAAGATCCGGGCCGGAAGGCGATATTATGTGGATCGAAAGATCCGGGCCGGAAGGCGATATTATGTGGATCGAAAGATCCGGGCCGGAAGGCAATGTTATGTGGACCGAACGGTCCGGGCCGGATGGCGTATGTGCGTAAGGTATATTGGGGAACTCACTAAGCTTCGTGCTTACGTTGTTTATGTTATGTTGTTTCAGGTTCTTACAGTAACGCGGGATGGCAACGGTTCGATTGTACACACCGAAGAAAGAGTTGTGTTTTGGAGGATCCTGGTCTTCTTTTATAACGGAAATGAAACTACGTTTTGTAATTTGAATGTGAATAAGATTTTAAACAAGTGTTTTTAATATTAAAGTGATTAATTAAATAAAAATTTTATTTTTGGAAATATGGGTGTTACAAATTGGTATCAGAGCCTTGGTTTGAGGGATTCGGATGCGCCTACGGGTAAATCTGGACTCAAACTGAGGAAGTAAGAAAAAGTTTTCCAAATAAATGGTTTTCTAAAAGTGAATAAGAGTTCAAAGAGGAAGCAAGAAAGAGCAGTGTGTACAATCAGCCAGAGCCAAACGGTGATTTCCCAAAATACCTTTACTTTTGTATTATGAAATATCTATTATGCACTTTATGAGACATTATTGCATGCTAGAGACAGGCTAGGTACTTCACATCTTAGGACTAGAGTGGCCTGATTTGTGATGCCTTAGTCTAGGGTTGCTGTTATATGTGCGTTATGCTTGTGTGTGTATGTGATGAGTGAGAGTATCTAGTTAGAACGCACAAGGGGTAAAGCTACGGAGTACTGAGGTACTTCCGAGGATGAGCCGAGAAGGTGGAGCTACCACAGATGGGGAGTCCTATGTATGCTTCAATGCTCGAATGCTGCTTGCTTTGTGCTTTGTGGAGTTATCGATGATGGGAGTCAGCTACCAAGTGAGTATGACGATACTCAGGAGGTAGAGGGCTGGCATCATTGGGAACTCTTCAGCAGCTGATAGCAAAGAAGTGGGAGGACGGCGGAAGGGACTAGGGAGTAAACCTAGCCAGATGAGTGCGCTGGTAGAGTAGAGGATTTCGCTGGAAAGCGAGCACGCGCGATGAGATTGGTGAAAGAGCAGGTTTATCAGCTACTTAGGAACTCTGGAATGGTCCGTGTGGAAAGTATGGGTAGATGTGGCAGGTAGTATGGGCCCGTACTACTGAAAGCAGAGGACCCATACTTGATACAGGGGGCATTCTGAAGGTCCTAAGGAACAGATTGGGGGGTGATGTTATGGTTCGGATACCATACATCGGAGCGGATACAGAGTGATGTTATGGTCAAGGCACCATACATCGGAACAGATTGAGATAGATGTTGTGGTTCGAGTGCTATACATTGGAGCAGATTGAGGAGTGGTGTTATGGTTCAGGTACCATACACCGAAGCATGTTGAAGGGGGATGTCATGGGATGAGTACCATGGTTCGTAGTGGATGATGCTTGTGGCTATCTTGTTATCCGGTTATCGATCGGACGAGCACGAGCGAGCGGGATGCGAGGATTCGCGAGATCCGGCGTGATGAGGTTGCTGCATTGTTGCGGGCTGAGTCGCCAGAATTGTTTGGGTCGATCAGGACCACTATGGTTGAAGTAGTTTGATGAGCGATATGCGGCTTTCGCAGAGACGACTGCCGCGGCGGTTACAGCGGCTGTAGCAACGGCAAAGAAAGGGACTAGTCGGGGTTTTCAGTATCGGGACTTCTATTTTGCGAAGCCTCCCACATTCGATGGAGTTCAGGACTCGATTGTTGCTATGAGATGGTTATCAGACATGGAGGGGTGTTTCTCCACGAGTTTATGCCCTGCTGATCAGAGGGTGGGGTGTGCTCTGAACCTATTGAGGCTCGGGGCGAAGGGTTGGTGGAGATTGACCACGAGGTCATTTTCTGATGCGCAGAGGGCTGCGGTTTCATGGGATCAATTCAGAGGGATGTTCAGTACTCGCTATGTTCCGCGGGATGAAAAGGAGAAATTGGCTCGGAAGTTCGTTAAGCTGAGGCAGGATTTGGAGTCGGTGACTGAGAGCACCGGGATGTTTGTTGAGAGGGCGATGTTTTGCCCTGAGATCGCTTCGGAGCAGGCTCAGATGTTCCGGAATCCAAGTATGCTCAAGAGGGGGAGTATCAGACAGTTCGTGTCTGCGCAGAGACGCGAGACCGTGTTGGTATCGCAGGAGGCCGCCATGTGGTGTGAGTTAGAGGTTGAGTTGCAGTAGCGTGAGATGAGGCAGGCCCCGATGCAGTCGTAGTCGGCGCCGAAACGGTCCATGACCGTAGACGTTGAATAGCAGGTTGGGTTATAGTGGTAGCAGTGAAGAGTTCAGACGAGTTTTGCAGTGCGGAGAGTTATCGTCTGTATTGAGAGTAAGTCCCTGTTCTTGGGACAAATCCGGCGTTGGATACGGGTTGATGAGTTGAGATGAGAGGAACGATGATGCTGCGGTGCAGTCTGCGAGCCAGATATGTTCTCGAGCAGTGCAGGTGCTTAGTATTAGATCAGTATGGGATTTGGAACGATTAGAGGCAGCTGTGATGAGAAGTTCTTGGAGAGTTAGCTAGAGGATCAGAGTATAGGGGATTGATTGACTTCATAAGGGGAGGGACTATCGAGTGTTGCACAGCACTTTTCTGGAGCAGGTACGACTTCGCTGGTGAAAGATAGTCGTGGGTTGATTGTATACCAATTGGTGTTGGTTCGAACTCTAGTGGGGGAGAACCGGGTGCAGTATGTAAGAAAGCAAGAATTGTCAGGAGTAGTAATAAGTGGAGTATAGAGATGCAGTAGGAGAGCATGAGATCATAGGTGTCGATGATCGAGTAAAAAGGGGTTACATCGGAGCTTGCGGGTCCGGTGGTACATGCCGCAAGTGCGGAAAGGAGGGGCACTGTGCGCGGGATTGTTGGCAGTCAGTGCCAATTCGGGATTTGAGGAGGACAGAATGAAGCGGAGCCCCAGAGGGCTCAGGGTCGTGTTTATCTGCGTGCGACGGAGGGAGACGGAGCAGTGCCGGAGGCAGCGGCAGGTATGATGCTTTCGGGATGTCTTAATTGTCTTGCATGGATGTGGCGTATTGTTTGTGCTGGTATCTTGTATGGATTTCGATGCGGTATTCGTTGTTTCGCGGGTCGGGCATGGTTATGGATTGGTGCTTCAGGTTTTCGCTTTGGCATTCGTTATTCCCTGATGGTTGGGTATGGTTGTAATCGGTATTTTAGTGTCTGTAGTCTTGTGCGGTTTTCGATGTGATGTTCATCCTTTGGGCAGATTGTGAGTTTGGTTATGGGTTGATGTCGAGGATTCCCTTGGTTATCGTTCGTGAGGGTTGTTAGGGGAGATGCGGCACTGGGTTGATTGTCGGGTAGTATCTGCAGTTGTGGAGTAGATAATTGAAGGATCAGATTCTTTTGAGCGGATTGATCAGGGAGGAGATGTGTTTTGCTGAGGGTTGCTTACGCTTGTGGGAAGCAGTCAGTGGGTAAATGTTCTCTTTGTGCAGGATGGTTCTGAAAGGTCGTTAATGACGATCGGTGGCAGTTAGTCAGTGCTTTAGTGGGGGAGAATTGTAAAGTTCTCCGGGAGATCGATGAGTATGTGAGGGTGCTTAGCTGCCGGGATTCAGCAGTGTTTGTTAGCGCAAAGTATAGGCCGTCGAGAACGGGTGTTGAGCATGCGGGGCGGAATACAGACCTAGGGTATCCGATTGTGGAGGCCTGGGAGGAGGCCGGAATCAAGCTTGAGTAAGTAACCGGAATTTTGCGATCAGAGTATTGGTACGTTTGAGGTACGTGATGGGTTGCACTGCATTAACCCCACGGGATTATGTTGTGCATGTTTCTAGAGCTGGAACCGGAAGGTTCCAGAGTTAGAACCTAAGGGTTCGCAGAGTTGGGTGTACGGACCCACAGAGATATAGCCTCGAGTGGCTAGTATGTGTTGTGAGAGTCGGTCCAGTCATACTGGAGACTCTGTTGGTATTGCTGGATTAGTTTGGGATTTGCGGATCGCGTATGTGCGGTGTGATTGCATTGGAAGGTCTGGCCCCGGGTTAGTGATCTTGTTTAGCGGAGGCAGTGATTCTGATGAGTGGAGAGAGCGTATGGGATTGAGAACCCCTGCAATGAGAACCAGAGTATGTGGATAGCGGTTACGCAAAAAGGGGTGGTGTCGCTTGGGGCGAGCACCGTGGCACCGGTTGGAGTGGCATTATGGCCAGGAGGGTTCCTTGGAAAAGGAAAAGAGGAAGGTGTGTAACTCCGAAGGGGTGCAAGTTCACGAAAGTGAAAGCTGCAGAGCAGAGTTATGGTTAGAGTACTTCGAGTATGGTTCTGAGTATCGTGTTGCGGCAGTGGAGTAGGAACCCATCCGGTTGGGATGTCTGTTGAGGCTCAGAAGGGATGCATGGAGAGAGAAAATTTTAAATTTTCAGTGTGAATCTGACCAGAGTGTAGGGTGGATGTAGTGGTTCATCTTGGGAGATGTTCGAGGACATCATCAGTGTATCGGGTCTTCCAACCTACGAGTGTTTGGGCTAGTTCAGCATGTGTATATGATGGCAAGAGGAGAATTTGTGAGAGTTACTCTGGGAGTGAGAATGGATCTCTCAGTTGGTCTGGGATGGACAAAGTGGGCTTTGGATCGGGGATCCGGTGGTTCAGGGCTTCCTAACCCTTATTGGTCGAGTGGTTGTTGGGGTTTAAGAGCAGAGTTGCATCTTGGGTGGTTCTCGGTTACAGAGAGAGATGGACAGTACAGAGTTTGGGCTTCAGTCGACAGAGCAGACTCAGCAGGTTAAGGAGAGTTAGTGATCGTTTAGAGTTAACAGGAAAGTTATGCAGGCAGACGCCGTTACGAGTAGGTGATTCAGGTCAGCGCCTTCGTATTTCTGACGGGTGCTTCGATTTAGGAAGAAGGGTAAATGGGGGGCCCCGGTATGTTGGGTCTTTTCGTGAAGGTGCGAAGGTAGGAAGGGTGGCTTATCGTTTGGAGCTGTCAACGGAACTGGGACGGATCCATGACACTGGTATGTGTCGCAGTTGAATAGGTGTATAGCGGATGAGTCAGCAGTGGTTCTACTAGAGAACGATTAGGTGGATGCGAGCCTGTGTTACGTCGGGAGACCAGTGGCCGTCGGAGATCGGAAGATCAAGGTTCTGAGGAACAAGGAGGTACCTCTGGTAGTGGTTCAGTAACGACCTCGGAAGATATCGGAAGTGTTTAGGGAAGCCGAAACGTGTGATGCGGGAGCAGCATCCAGAACTATTTGCAGAGTGAGACTTCGAGGGCGAAGTCTAAATCTAGTGGGGGAGAATTGTAACAGCCCAAAATCTCAAGTATTGCTAAATTGCATTTTGGGGTGTTTTAAAGGGGAGACTCGGCGAGTTGGAGCCAGACTCGCCGAGTAGGGTCGCAGAGTTGGTCGCGGGTTCGCGACTGGACTCGACAAGTCCAGGTATGGACTCGGCGAGTCGACGCTGTTCAGTGGAAAACCCTAGCCGTTCGGTTTGGGAAGTATTTAAGGGATCTTATGCCTTCATTGTTCGCCTTTTGGCCGACTGAGAAGGATCCTAAATCGGTTGTGGGCATCCAGAACAAGGTTTGAAGATCATTGGTGATTTGAGGAAGTTATGGTCCAAGAAGGAGAAGGTTATGGCTAATGGGACAGCAAGGGAATCACGTTTTGAGGCTTGGGGACACTGAGAGTGCATGATTCAGGTAATCTTTCGGATTATTCCCTGTTATGTGAATGTGTGCATGGATTTAGGGTTTGTGAAACCCATGTGGAGTCTAGATGGATTGTTATGTTGTTATACAAAAGTTTATACCCTGGTAATAGGATGATTAGAGGTCCAGAAGTCCCATTAGTGCGTTTTTCGGGAATATACGTATCTCAGGAAGCAGTTCGATTGACTGCATGGCGTGGACTCGCCGAGTCGGATGATCAGACTCGGCGAGTAGCTTGAAGATTCACTAGGACTCGCCGAGTTGTTCTTCAGACTCGGCGAGTAGCTTGAAGATCTGCTGGAACTCGTCGAGTCGTTCTTCAGACTCGGCGAGTGGTGTCAGGATGCTTATACTCGTCGAGTTACCCTTTGCACTCGACGAGTCCAGTCAGGATTGACCGTTGACCTGTATATATCTTAGAGGGGTCAGTTGCCTTGTTTGATAAGATCATTAACTAAGGCTGTGGTATTATAGGGAACCTGCGGAACTAGCGGATTGTGTGCGAGTAGCTCGAAGAGGTTATAGCCTGCGTACTACGAGGTGAGTCTTCTCACTATACCTCACCCGGAAGGGTTTGATTGTGTGACCGGAAGGTCAAGTATGTTGTGTGTTATGTTTATATGCTATGAATGGAAAGTAGCTGCTACGCGTGTTATACATGCTTATATATGGGCCGGAAGGCAAGGTATTATGTGACAGAAAGGTCAGGTATGATATGTGATATATGTGCTTTATGTGTTAGAGTATTTGTATTATGTGTTATATATGTGTATGGGCCGGAAGGCGATTATCTTGTGGACCGAAAGGTCCGGGCCGGAAGGCGATATTATGTGGATCGAAAGATCCGGGCCGGAAGGCGATATTATGTGGATCGAAAGATCCGGGCCGGAAGGCGATATTATGTGGATCGAAAGATCCGGGCCGGAAGGCAATGTTATGTGGACCGAACGGTCCGGGCCGGATGGCGTATGTGCGTAAGGTATATTGGGGAACTCACTAAGCTTCGTGCTTACGTTGTTTATGTTATGTTGTTTCAGGTTCTTACAGTAACGCGGGATGGCAACGGTTCGATTGTACACACCGAAGAAAGAGTTGTGTTTTGGAGGATCCTGGTCTTCTTTTATAACGGAAATGAAACTACGTTTTGTAATTTGAATGTGAATAAGATTTTAAACAAGTGTTTTTAATATTAAAGTGATTAATTAAATAAAAATTTTATTTTTGGAAATATGGGTGTTACAATTTGAGGTTTGGACACGGCGTGTTGGAGGCACCAACAGGGTGTGTGTAGATTTGAGAAGGAGCGGGTTTCATTTTGGGCAACACGACATGTTTCCTCTTGGAACACAGAGTGTTGACGGCTGGAAAGAAACCTCAATCTTTCAGGCTTTTCTCTCTATTAAAAGGAATGTGGAGGCTAGGGTTTGTTCACCCTCACCCCCCCATTAGCCCCTCAAGCCCTGAAAGGAACCCTAATCATTTTCTCAACCATTTATGAAGCTAGTTTGGTGTTGTGAAGCTAAAAAAGGAAGAAGGTGGAAGAAGGAAGCAAAGATCCAGCAAGCAAGCCCCATTCTTCAGTTTGGCACTCTTCTGTACCTTTGTAAGTGTCCAAGACCCAATTTTTATCATTCAAAGTTATTAGATCTTGAGTTTTGTCCCTTTTCTCCTTGTTCTTGAATGTTGCAATGGTTGGAGCTCCTAAAGTTTGCAACTTTATGAATCTCCAGGTCAAGGTGACCTAGTAGTGTCTTGGATATGGTCTATACTCAAGTTTGTTGGAATAGTGTCTAAGGCTACAACTATATTAGGTAAGTATTTGACCCGGTTGAGCATGGTCCTTTTGGGTTGCCTTCACCATAGCAACTTGACAGGATGATTTATAATGAGAGAAGGAATATTATTAATATATTATAAGAATAATATAAGGAATAATAATATTGTTATTTGATTAATACAAGTCATAAATTAATTTGGAATTAATTTGGTGACTTAAAGAGATTAATTAAATAAAGGGGTATAAACTGTCAAGTGTTTGATAGTTGCACTTTGGGCTATAAATCCTTTAGGGATAAGGGGGGGACAAATTCTAGGGCTTTAGATAGGCTTAGATTTCGTCCAAGGCTTATCATGGAAAGGATTTGGATTGCTTAGGGCTTAAGTTTTCCAATTAGGGTTTAAGGGTGAAACCCTAGGAGCCTTACTAGTATAAATAGACCCTATGGGTTGAGGGAATTCGACACACTTGTCTCTAAGGAAACCCTGGCCGAATTCTTCCTCCCCTCTCCTCTCTCCTAAATCATCTTCTTGCTAGTTGGTGTTTGTAAGCCATTAGAGGAGTGACAATTGTGACTCTAAAGCCTCAAGGACAACAAGATCAAGCAAGTGATTCAAGGTAAACTTCTAATCTTTGATTTCATATTGTTATTATTGTATATTAGCCATTAGAAGTCATGGATTCAAAGTATGATCAATTAGAGAAACCTAGATCCAAGCATTAGGGTTGCATGTGCATATAGGGATGTTCATATGGCTAAAACCCATCAGTGGTATTAGAGCCTAGATTGGTTTCTATTGAATTCATACTTTGATTGCTTGTTTGTTGCTGAAAAAATCGTTTTTTTTTGTCCTCTGGCTGATGAACTCGGCGAGTCCCATGGTGGTACTCGGCGAGTCCATCTGGGTGCTCGGCGAGTTCGAGCGTCAGAAAAAGGAAACTTCGGGATTTCTTGCTGTTTATCTTTGAGATACTTGCCTTAATCATATTAGATCAATATAAATCCGATTTTATGATATATATGAGTATATTCTTGACCTAATTGAAGATATTTATCAATTAATAAAATATTTGTTTTCTTATGTGATAATTGATTAATTATTTTATTAAATTGGTAAATTGTTTTGCAATAAATCATTAAATAAATCAAATATGGATAATTATGGAATTAATTGTTAATTAAGATTATTTGTTATTTGATCCTCTATGTTTTTAAAACTTTAAAACTTGCCCTCAAGTTTTGAAATTTATGTTTTGTGATTAAAAGTTTAATTTAGACAATTTAAATTTCAAACCCTAGAATTTTACAAGTTTAAAATCCAACCCTATACTAATATAGTATTACAAGATTAATATATATGTATGTATAATTAAAATGCTAGTCTTACCGTTAGTAGGCCTCATTCACGAAGTCGGTCTATAAGGTGGGTATAAGGTTGTTGCCTATAAAATGGCGCTTAATGGGTGTACACTCATACCCACCACTTGCTTGATCGGTGGAGGGTCGTTAGCCGAACGGGTAGGATAGGGCAACCTCATCTCTTCATTAAAAGTATAATCTAAAATACAAAGTAACTACATGTTTTTCAAAAAATTTCCCAATCTTAGTTACTTTAGGAAAAGTGAATTGATGCAATCCCATGAAATTACACTTTGCACCCTTGCTAAGAAGTTAGTGGAACGCGTGTGGTTTACCGGCACACTAATTGGTTCCAAGCAAAGGTGGAAAAGGGTGATTCATTGTTTATCATAGTTTGATGGAGCGAGTGTGGTTTACCGACACATCGAATAGGTGATCGTTACAATGAAGGCACCATGTAAATTTGCATGGTAATTCACACCCACTTTGTGATCCTCGGTATCCCAGTCACAAACGAGAGGGGCATATCGAGATTTAAACATGCCATTGAAAAGTTCCAATGAATCTCATCCAAACCTAGGAATTCTCAATACATTTAGAACTTATAGTTATGTTTTGTGGTGGAGAATTAGTGAATCGTCATTCACTTACCTTCAAATTGTTTGCATGTTAGATTACGGCATCCCTTTTCTAATATGTAAATATTGTTGGTGGATCCTAGCCCTAATTTTCTTATTGGGTGATAATTAGGGATTCATATTCTAATCTATCTTTGTCCTTTCTATTTGTAGATGTCGAACACAAACAACGTTGCTGCTAGTTCATTCACATTAATGAGCCTTTGTCAAAAGGTGACTTTTGATGGGACAAACTTTAGCGAATGGATAAGATACATTCACACGATTGCTCGCTATGAGGACAAGGAGTATGTCCTCGATGAGAAGCTCGAGAAGATCAACCCTGAAATCGCTACTCCGACTGAAATGACTGCTTTTGAAAATCACGAGTGTGATGCAACGAAGGTACATTGCATCATGATTGCCACCCTGAATGCCGAATTCCAAAAGTCCTATGAGGACATGTATCTGTACGAAATGCACCAAGACTTGTTGGAGAGATACCACCAGAACGCGAGGCAAGAGCGTTACGAGATTTTCACAAACATGATTTCCGCTAAAATGGGTCATGGAGAATCTCTTACCGTGCACCTGCAAAAGATGCAAAGGTATGTCGATCGTCTTCGCAAGTTGAATGTTGACTTTGGGGAAGACTTGGCGATCGACATGGTGCTTCACTCTTTGCCTCCGTGTTACAATCAATTTAGGATGACCTACCACATGAACAAGGAAGAGGTCACCCTAAGCAAGCTCCAAGGTCTCCTTAGGGTTGCTTAAAGTAACCTCAAGGACAAGTCTGTTGCACCCACTACCAATCCACCCGCTGCTCCTGTTTTGGCCATTGGGCAAGGAAGAGGTAAGAAGAGGAAGGCTCTGTCTAAGAGCCACCGCAAGGGAAAGTCCCGAGATGGTTCCTTTTCTAGTGGGACCAAAGTTGATCCTGCTAAACCCTGTCCTAACCCTAAGGAGGCAGAGTGTCATCATTGCCATAAAATAGGGCATTGGAAGAGAAGCTGCCCAGACTACCTGCAAGCCATAAGGGAAGGAAAGATCAAGCCATCTTTCGTAGGTATTTATACAATTAAATCTAACGATTCATCTCATGCTATTTCTTGGGTCCTTGATACCGGTTGTGGTTACCATATTTGTTTTGAATTGCAGGGACTAAGAAGAAATAGGGATGTGGAGCATGGAAGAATAAATCTAATCATGGGGAACAGAAGATCGTCACCTGTGACCAAGATTGGAGTGTATTCTTTAGTGCTTAGGAATGGTTTATCTTTAGATTTGAACAATTGTTGCTATTTGCCAGAAATGGCTAGAAACATCATTTCATTTCATGGTTTGTTTAGACAAGGTTTTAGATTTTCTTTTAATAATGAGAATGGTTCTATTCTTGCTTATATAAATGGTGTCTTATATTTTGAAGCTATACCATGTAATGGAATTTATGAAACCGTTATGATTGTAGATAACTTAGGAAATGATGTTTTATGCATGGATTCTTCCAATGGTATGGATAGAGCATCCTTGTGGCATTGTCGTCTTGGACATGTCAACAAGAAGCACATAGCCTAACTCCAAAAGGATGGAGTGTTGGAGTCATTTGACCTTAGGGAAGATGACACGTGCGAGTATTGTTTTCTTGGAAAGATGACTAAGTCACCCTTCACAAGTACGTGTGAAATGGGTTAGGGTCTATTGGACCTAATACATACCGATGTATGTGGACCGTTTAGATCAACCACGAAGGATGGGAACCGCTTCTATGTGACTTTTACCGATGACTATAGTAGATATGGGTATATGTACTTAATCAAGCAAAAGTCAGAAACTTTTGAAAAGTTCAAAGAGTTCAAGAATGAAGTGGAGAATAAATTGGGCAGGAAAATCAAGATGCTTCGACCCGATCGAGGAGGAGAGTACCTAAGTCTTGAATTCCACGATTATCTCAAGGAGTATGGAATAGTTTCACAATTGACGCCACCTAGAACACCGGAGTTGAATGCTGTGGTAGAAAGGCGTAATCGAACCTTGTTAGACATGGTTCGCTCTATGATGAGTCGTGCTTCACTACCTATCTCTTTTTTGGGGTATGCCTTAGAGACTGCCACCCATATCCTTAACCGAATCCCTACTAAGAAGGTTGCCAAAACACCTCACGAGATGTGGACAAGGAAAGCTCCCTAGTTGACACATATCAAGGTTTGGGGTTGCGAGGCTTTCGTAAGACGAGATACTCACGACAAGCTCGAACCTCGTAGTGAGCGATGTATTTTCATCGGCTACCCGCATAAATCCTTTGGATATCTCTTCTATAGACCGAAGGACAATGTTGTCTTTGTTGCGAGGAGAGGAGTTTTCCGAGAGCGAGAACTCATAAGCCAAGGAGACAGTGGGATGCAAATCGAGCTTGAAGAGATTCAAGAGTCGATAGATGAAGGAACCTCTACCGCTGGCAATCAACCCGAGGAGGAAACTCCGTTTGAACCAATTGACAAGTCCTTACCTCTTCGACGTTCCGAAAGAGTTAGAGTTTAACCCCAGTTTTATGGTTTTCATATTACTACCGAAGGGGACACGTATATTAGTGATGGTACACTAATAAATCTAGATGAACCTGATAGCTATAAAGAAGCCATGGCAGGCCCGAAGTCTGTAAAATGGAAGGAGGCGATGGACAGCGAGATCCAGTCCATGTATGACAACCAAGTTTGGAATTTGGTTGATAATGTGCCCGGACGTAAGACCGTTGGGTGCAAATGGATCTTCAAGAAGAAGACCGATGTGGATGGAAAAGTACACACATATAAAGCGCGATTGGTTGCAAAGGGCTTTACTCAGACTCCCGGAGTTGACTATGATGAGACCTGCTCACCAGTTGCGAAGATAAAATCTATTAGAGTGATGCTAGCTATTGCCGCATTTCATGATTATGAGATTTGGCAAATGGATGTAAAAACCGCTTTCCTTAATGGAAAGTTGGCCGAGGATGTTTACATGGCTCAGCCAGAGGGTTTTGTCGATCCAAAGCATCCGAATAGAGTGTGTAAGCTTGAGAAGTCCATTTATGGACTTAAGCAAGCGTCTCGCAGATGGAATCTTTTCTTCGATGAGAAAGTCAAAGAGTTTGGATTTGTACGAAGCGAAGATGAATCGTGTGTATATGTCAAAGACAGTGGGAGTATAGTAACCTTCCTGGTTCTGTATGTCGACGACATACTACTCATAGGAAACGACGTCCCGACTCTGCAGGAGGTTAAGTCCTGACTCGGGAAGTGCTTCGCTATGAAGGACCTCGAAGAGGCTTCCTATATTTTGGGAATAAGGATAGTAAGAGAGAGAAGTAAGAGAATAATAGGACTTAGTCAGAACACTTACTTAGATAAGGTACTAAAACGTCTTAGTATGGAAAACTCGAAGAAGGGAGAATTACCGATACAAAGTAATGCCAAGTTGAGTAAGACTCAAAGTCCGAGTACCAAAGCTGAAATAGCAGAAATGAGCCGAGTACTATACGCTTTCGCAGTTGGCTCAATCATGTATGCTATGACTTGTACTCGCCCTGATGTAGCCTTTGCTTTGATCATGGTTAGCAGATATCAAGGGAACCCTGGCAGAGCCCATTGGATTGCGGTTAAGAATATCCTTAAGTACCTTCGGAGGATGAAAGAATGGTTCTTAGTCCTCAGAGGGATTGATGACTTGAAGGTGCGAGGGTATAGTGACGCCAGCTTTCAGACCGACAGGGACAATTATCGTTCGCAGTCGGGCTGGGTCTTTACCCTGAATGGAGGAGCAGTGACTTGGAAAAGTTCCAAACAGGAAATTGTAGCTGATTCAATGTGCGAATCAGAGTACATTGCAGCGAGCGAAGCGTCGAAGGAGGCAATATGGTTAAAGAACTTCATCGGTGATCTTGGAGTTGTACCTGCCATAAAGGAGCCCATGGAGATTTTCTGTGATAATGAAGGAGCGGTTGCCTTGACCAAGGAACCGAGGGATCATGGTAGATCTCGGCATATCAATAGAAAATATCACTTTATTAGACATCGTGTAGAAGAAGGAAAACTCGTAGTAAAGAGGAAATCATCAGAAGATAACCCAGCGGATCCACTTACAAAGGGACTGAGTAGGGTTAAGCACTTGCAGCATGCTAGGAGTATCGTGCTGAAGGATGTTATTAGTACAGATTAGATAGTAGTAGAAACGTGTAATAGATAAATGTATTTAACATTTGATGATTAAATAAAAGAGTATTATTTATGAGTAATGTTACTGTCTTATGTTAATTGTTTAACTATTGTTTCATTTTGCATGTTTTGACTTCCAGAATAATTGAGTTTATTAAGAATAATCGAATTGTTCAAATTCTCCACAATCGTTCATATGTTAAAAGTGGATATGAATGAAGATTGTCATGAATTGGTGTGTAGATTGTCTGAATGGTATTAGACATAGCAAAAGTTTGCTGCAACATTCATGAGTGCTTATGAACTAGTTTTGAGCATTGGAACAAACCCGCGCTTGCTGGAATCACCGTATGGAATATGATAAAAGGGTGATCGCAAGACGATAATATCATATAGTCTTAAAACCCAGATATATGGTTTGTTATTTGTTAATTGATTGTACATTGATAATGCGAAACCGCATTAGTAACTTGATGTTATAAAACGCATTATTGTGTATAGTTGATTAACGAATAAGTAACTGCATATAAGTCGAAGTTTATCTGTTACTTTTATTCCAAGAGGGTAAAAGCGATATCTCGGCTGCTCGATGATTTGATTTGACTTATGTGTCAGGCCCGGTCAGAACTGAATTGATGTGTTCGATTAAGTTCTATGTCAAATAAATCGGAGATCGAGAAACCAAATGCTAGACAAATTGTTCCATAGAATTGTCAGCATGATATCTAAACAGAGGACTGTACGATCTCTTATCTAAAGGACAAGATTGATTAGATCAGAGTTTGACAACATCTTTGAGAGCTACGATTGCTAATTGGAATATACTTGTACATATAGTTACTAGACTTATCCAAGTGGGAGACTGTTGGAATAGTGTCTAAGGCTACAACTATATTAGACAAGTATTTGACCTGGTTGAACATGGTCCTTTTGGGTTGCCTTCACCATAGCAACTTGACAGGATGATTTATAATGAGAGAAGGAATATTATTAATATATTATAAGAATAATATAAGGAATAATAATATTGTTATTTGATTAATATAAGTCATAAATTAATTTGGAATTAATTTGGAGACTTATAGGGATTAATTAAATAAAGGGGTGTAAACTATCAACTGTTTGATAGTTGCACTTTGGGCTATAAATCCTGTAGGGATAAGGGGGGACAAATTCTAGAGCTTTAGATAGGCTTAGATTTCGTCCAAGGCTTATCATGGAAAGGATTTGGATTGCTTAGGGCTTAAGTTATCCAATTAGGGTTTAAGGGTGAAACCCTAGGAGCCTTACTAGTATAAATAGACCCTATGGGTTGAGGGAATTCGACACACTTGTCTCTAAGGAAACCTTGGCCGAATTCTTCCTCCCCTCTCCTCTCTCCTCAATCATCTTCTTGCTAGTTGGTGTTTGTAAGCCATTAGAGGAGTGACAATTGTGACTCTAAAGCCTCAAGGACAACAAGATCAAGCAAGTGATTCAAGGTAAACTTCTAATCTTTGATTTCATATTGTTATTATTGTATATTAGCCATTAGAAGTCTTGGATTCAATGTATGATCGATTAGAGAAACCTAGATCCAAGCATTAGGGTTGCATGTGCACATAGGGATGTTCATATGGCTAAAACCCATCAAAGTTTTGATGCCATGCACAGAGATTGGGTCATAAATCCTCATTTTGACCTAATATGGGTTCAAGACATACATTGGACATGTATGTCTAAAAAGCACCAACCTTTGGGATGGTTTAGGTGTTAGAATTACTTTTAGAAAGGATGGACTTCACATCTTAAGGATTAAGGGTATTTTGGTTAAGCTCTTGCATTATCAAGCTTGTGATTTGGGTTTTTGGACCTTTTTGGTAGTCCCTATGGATAAAGTTGGAAAATTTACCCTTCCTAATCATGTTTTGGTCTAGATCTGAGCTTTGGAGCTCTTGAAGTCGAAAAGGCAGCTGGATGTATTAAGTTGTTGGAACTCAGGCGAACACAATGTGTTTGCAAGTTAACACAGCGTGTTAGCTGAGGTCTTACTGACTGTTTGGATGCTCGCGGAACATGACGTGACCAAGGGGAACACGGGGTGTTGGGTCAACATGGACTGTTGACCTTGACCGTTGACTTTAACCAAGTTGGACCTTGAGGGTATTTTGGGTATTTTGGGATCTTGATGGAATTTGTCACTTGGTGGATGTAGGTATTGTGTAGAGAGCTGAAATTCAGAGTCGGGCCTCATCAGTTCTTTTTAGTTTGCAATGTGAGTATTCCTCACTATACTTCGGGTTGAAGGCACCAAGTCCGACCCATTGGTTTGATAGCCTGATATTCTTTGATATGATGAGTATGGAATAGATGTGCATGCTAGTTTTGATATGTTAGTCTAGTAGATCGGCAGGATTACATGTGATACTGTCCGTTTGATTATTTGTATATGTTTGTTATTTGTTATATGTCGACATATTGTGTGGGTTGGGTTAAGGTTGTACTGCTTCGTGTGGTAGCCAACAAACCCTGGAGTAATCCAGATATGAGCTGAGATTCGGGGAAGGCATGCCAAACTCCTACTGCGGGCTCATGATCATTCCGGATACGAGATGAGGGGAAGGAAGGGCATGCCAGACTTATACTGAGGGCTTAATAGCATTCAGTCCGAGGACTGATCTAGTCGAGGGAGCAAGCCAGACATAAGTTGTGGGCTGAGGGCAAGCCAGACTTATGTTGTGGGCTCAGGGATAATCCATTATGTTAGGCGTGGACCCATTGCATGTTGTTATTATATATATATGTTATTTCTTGTGTTGGTATTTTGGGGGAAAACTCACTAAGCATTGGGCTTACAATTTTGGTTTATGTTTGAAGTACCTCAGATGATCGCGGGAAGGCGAAGGTGTGATCATGCACCTCCTCGTGTTTTGTTCTATGATTTTGGGAAAACTATGATGTTAAATATGTTTTTAAAAGTATTTCGTAAACAATGATGATTTATGGGTTGTTTTAAAAGCTTAATTTTTTCATGAATTTTATGGATGTTACTGTTGGATTAGTGTCTAAGTCCATAACTATTTTGGTATGTACTTGACCCGATGGTGCATGGTCCTTTTGGGTTGCCTTCACCAAAGCAACTTGATAGGATGAATTATGGAGAGAAAGGATTAAATATGATTTATTAATATATTATGGGAATAATATATTAAAGGAGAAATCATATTGTTTAATTAATATTAGTCAATAATTAATTGGTAATTAGTTTTGTGACTAAAAGAGATTAATTAAACTTAAGGGAATGGAAATGTAATTATAAGATAATTGCAATGTGGGCCATTGATTGTCTTAAATAAAGAGGTGGACGAATTCTTATGGGAAGCCCATAAGGAAATCGTCCAAGGGCTTGATTAAAGGAGTCTATGGGTTGCTTAGGGCTTAAGCAACCAAATTAGGGTTTCCTTGTTAGATAACCCTAATAGCCTCACTATATATAGAACCCTTAAGGCTAAAAAACGTGGGGAACTTCTTTTCTAGGGTTAGAACACGTTTTGGGCAGCCTCCATCCTCTCTCCTCTTCATCCTCTTGCTTATGGTGTTTGTGAGCCATTAGAGGAGTGACACTTGTGACTCTAAGCCTTCCAAAGTCAATTCAAGGAGAAATTGGGATTGTTATTGCTACATAACAATCAAGGTAATATCATAAACCTAATTATATGTTAATATTGATTTCCATATGCTAGAATTAGGGTTTATAGTCTTGGATTCAAAGCATGTACAATAGAGAAACCTAGATCCAAGCATTAGGGTTTGTATGAGCACATAGGATGTCTTATGACCAAAACCCATCAATGGTATCAGAGCCTAGCTTGGTTTCAATTGTATTGATGCATTACATATCTGAAAAAAATTCTTTTTTTGGGTTTCTGGAGGCTGGACTCGCCGAGTCCATAGTTGAACTCGCCGAGTCCAAGGTGACTCGACGAGTCCAGGCTTGACTCGACGAGTCAACTCGTCAGATGGAGCTTATCTCGGGATTTCTTGTTGTTTTTGCATTGGGATAGTTACCTTATCATGTTAGATCATTATTAATCCGATTATATGATATATTTGACTATAATTTTTATCTAATTGAAGATATTTATCAATTAATAAGATAATTGTTTCCTTATGTGATAATTGATTAATTATTTTGACTAAATTGATAAATTGTTTTGCAAGAAATCATTTAATAAATCAAATATGGATAATTATTTAATTAAAAGTTAATATAGATTATTTGTTATTTGATCCTTGTTGTTATGAAAAGTTTCATATTTTTCTTGTAGGTTTTATAGTTTAAATTTGAACCCAAAAGTTTGTTGTTTTGAAATTTTAATAGTTAAAACCCTAATGTTTTGAAAAATGTTTCAAAACTTGCCCTCAAGTTTTGGAATTTAAATTTTGATTAATAGTTTTATTTTGATGTATATTTAAATTCTAAAACCCTAATGTGTTGAAATGTTTCAAAACTTGCCCTCAAGTTTTGGAATTTAAAAGTTGATTAAAAGTTTAATTAGAAATGTTAAATTCTAAAACTCTAGTATAGTTTTGAAAAAGTTCAAATCACACCCTTATGGTTTTATTAATTAATTAAGGTGTATAATTAAAATAGGTTTAATAAATCCATAATGTTTTTGGTTTAAAATTTAATTGAATTAAAAGTATAATTGTTAAATTTGACCACCTAATATTTTAAAAGTGTAAAATACACCCTATACTATATATATAACATTAAAAGTCTAACATTATATATATGTATGAGTAAAAGTCAGTCTTATCGTTAGTAGGCCTCATTCACGAAGCTGGTCTATAAGGGGTGTTTATTTAAGGAAATTGCCTATAAAATGGCGATTGAATGGGTATCCACTCTTACCCACCGCACTCTTGACTAGTGGAGGGTCGTTAGCCGAACGGGTAGGATAGGACGAAACCTTCCATTATAAGTATAATGAATTACTAAAGTAACTAAATGTTTTTCAAATTCCCAATATTAGTTACTTAGGCAAAGTGAATTGATGCAATTCCATGAAATTACACTTTGTGCCCTTGCGAAGACGTTAGTGGAGCGTGTGTGGTTTACCAGCACACTAAATGGTTCTAAGCAAAGGTAGCAAAGGGTGACTCAATGTTTTTCATAGTTTGGTGGAGCGTGTGTGGTTTACCGGCACATCGAATAGGTGACTGTAACATGTGAGGGCACCATGTAAGTTTGCATGGTTATTCACACCCGCTTTGTGATCCTCGGCATCCCAGTCACAAACCAGAAGGGCATATCGAGATTTAAACATGCCATTGAAAGTTCAATGAATCTCAAAGGATGTAGGAGTTTTCATAGATTAAAAACTTAAATTTCTTTTTCGTTTTTCGTGGTGGAAATTAGTGAATCGTCATTCACTTACCTTCAAATATTCTGCAACTAGATTACGGCATCCCTTTTCTAGGTTGTAGCGTATTGTGTTGGGTCCTAGCCTTGGAATTTCATTTGGGTGATTTACCAAGGACTCAATCAATCAACTAACTTGAATTTGTTTTTCTCCGGTTTTGTAGATGTCAAAGTTCGACAACTATGGTCTTCTCAAATCCCGTTGAACAAGCATTCCACATGAAGATGATATTCCACGATTCGATCGAGGAACGAGAGATCATGCTTCACTTCCTCCACCTCCTCCTATTATTCTCCCTAACCCACAAGTTCAAAGGCTTGAAAAGTTCAAGATCACTCAAGTCCTTTTGGCAAGTAAACATAAAGAAGGAAAGCCGGTGTGTGCACACTTCCTAGGGATGAAGTCACACATTGATAGGTTAAGAATGTTGGGATCCGTTGTTTGTGAGAAAATGGCTGTTGATTGGGTTCTTCAGTCACTTCCTAACGCATATAGTGAGTTCGTAAGGGAGTACTATCTGATGAACTACGACGTTAACCTTATAGATATCACCTATATGCTTGTTGCTGCTGAATCAGAAATGGTTTGGCGCAATAGAAAAGCAAAGTTGATTGGTGAATCTGCCTTCAAGACCTCTATGGATATAGACAATGGCAATGAAAGACATGGTATGACCGAAAAGTTTGATCATAAGAGAAAGGCAATGTATGACGTAGTTCCATGTCCTGTTCCAAGAGAGTCAATCTGCTTTTATTGCCAAGAGAAAGGGCATTGGAGACGAAGCTGCCCCATTTACCTAAGAGATCTAAGAGATGGGATAGTCGAAATGTATGGCTCTAATATAGGTAAAATCCATTAACTTACTCTTTTAAGCTTCTATTCTAGAGTCTTAATACATAATGTGATAAGATTACAATTGATGTTTTGTAGGATCGAAGAAAAGAAAGGAAGCTTAAGGGAAGAAGTGAGCAGAATCTAACCGTGAAGGAATGGATTTCGTTTGCATTTCTCGAAGATTATATTCTTGAGCTACTACTTAGAGTTAGAATTAGATTGCTAAGAAAGATGTATTAGCATAGTTTTTCAATGAATTGCATTGTAAGGACAAATTTTTCCGCAATAAATAAATTTTGATTTTATAATATTTATTTATCCTTGCAATGGCGTATATGAAAAATTGATGTTTGAATATTAGCAATAATGGATTTGGTTCTTATTATGTTATTTATGGAAAGTCGAGAATTTACCAAATAGGGAGAGGTTCTCATCGCCCAAAGTTTCAATTGGATAGAAATTTGGAATCACGCAACTTGGTTGCACGATGAATGAGAAATTTCATATTTGGAAATTAGAATAATTCATTGACAAAGTGTCAAGTGAAGGACTAGGAGATCGAGTACACAAAGTTGTGTGCTGATCAAGTTCACCATAAGAGTAACAAAGATATTCGTCATGATTTACTAAAAGCTTAGTAAATATGATTATACGTACAAGATTAAGTGTAATTCTGAATTGATTAAAGGGTTTAAATCAATAGCAAAACGAATAAGAAGAATCAAGTAGGCAGAAAGATAAAAGTTTCTCCATTCTAAGAAGAAGGGAGAGTAGCTTTTATGCTTTATGATAGGTCTTAATGATTAAGAACCATATCTCAATTGATCCTCTAAGTGAGTTTTAGTACAATTTTATGTTTAAAAAGAGGAATCAAGAATTGAAGAAATGGTTAAATCAAGAGGTCAATCATACTTCGTTCCAAAACAAGTCTTAAAGTTAAGATTGTGACAATGAGTGAAAAGTATTAAAGGTTTATAACATTCATCAAATGAGGAAAGTTGTGATGTCTTGGATAAGACAAAGACAACCTAGAACCTATTTATGAAGTGTTTTGATAAATGCTACACTAACTCTTGAATATTTGTTTGTCAAGAAATGGTTATTGACAAGAGAATCTTATATGTCAAGGAGAAAGTGGGAGTCTTAAAGGTCTTGAAAGGTTTCAAGAACAAATCAAATAAACCTTACCGATCATCACTAGCACACGAGTTGAGGTTTACAACCTATCGTGTTGACATTATTTTGTTTCTGTGTCGTTCCAATCGAGTTAATTATGCATGTGAGTCCTATGAGTTCTCATTTGAATGCATAAAAGGCAAGGACCTTAATCAATGAAAGGTACATTGATAGGAAAAGGTGAGCTGCTTAACTACTTGGAAGACGTGGTGGGCAGCTGTGCTACCATAAGGCAAGAAATCGAGATTAAGAAAGTTCGATCCATATGAGGCTGAATTTGTCGTGAACTTTGGTTTTGAAAAATTCACATGGATAGGAACACGTACACCGTTTAAATCTAAGTGTCATAAGATTTCCTCCTTCATGAAAATGATTGTGAGGAAATGCTTTCACTAAGAAAGATTTTAGGAAGATAGTGATTGTAAAATTGCATTCTTGAATTCGATTATGGTTACAGTATCCCTTTCCATAATTTGAATTGTGAGGTTTGGCAATTGTTTACACACACATATGAACTATCTAAGGCAAAGGTGTATAAGTTCAAGAAGCCTTGATAAAATATTATCAAAGCACTAAGTATAAGAAACATGAACTTAAGAAATTCAATAAGCATTGTTTTTCTGAAACTTAAGTTGTTTCTAAAGACATGTCGAAGCTAGTAGGAGCATAAGTGTTATGTTTTATAATAATCATCATGATAATGGGAGCATAAATGTTATGATTGTATGATTATTAAGGCACGTATTGCAAGTTGGCAATATTAATTATAGAAAACAAGAGTTATACCTTGCAAAGTCGTAAGGGTTATAAAGTTGTTTTACTATAATTAAGGGAGAGAATATTATGCTTCATTTCAAATCTAAAGGATTAGGTTGAGAAATGTTAATAAATTTAGTCAAGGGTACATAGTGTGTTCTTAAAATTTCGATTATGATTACGACATTCCTCTTCACAATTTGAATTTTGAGAACATAGCAAATAAAACATTATGCGTCGTGTCCCATACGATTCGGGTATAGGATCGATTGCAAATGCTTTAATGTTTGACCATTCTAAAATTTTCCAAATGTCGAGCGCATTTAGAGAGAAAAGGGACTAGAATTGGTTTTTGACTAAAATAATTAAACAACTATCAAAGGACAATCCAAAGTTTGACGAGGATTGGTCGCTTGTGAGTAGTTGGAAGCATGATATTGGATGGACCATATCGACATTATGAATAGAAAAGATTCTATTAAGAATGAGTTGTCATATGGAAATTATGGAAATGTTTCCATATTGGATGGACCATATCGACATCATTACGAATAGATGAGATTCTATTAAGAATGAGTTGTCATATGGAAAATATGGAAATGTATCCATATTGAGAATTGGATATTGAAAATCTATGACTAGATTAGAAACTTTTATGCAAAAGGATGTTCAAAGGAATGTACTTTGAGTGAGAGACATCATATCTAAGGAATTGTCTTGTAACAATCTCCGATAGAAGATTTTTTAATATCATTGGCAATAGTCTTTGAGACTTTGGTGCAGTGACATTACAACAGGATCATTGCATAAAATTTTAGAATCTAACATATTCTATAAGTGGCAAGAATTTGATATTCTTTCACTTATGAAAAAGGATTTGGAGTTGTGAAATGAGAATGATTGGAAATGTGCTCAATTTGGTCTATTTCACAAAGTAAGAACCATAGGTAAACATTGTGTGCATGCTAGGAGCATGGGACAAGTGTAATAATTCAAGTAAGAAGTTGATTACCCGAAACGACAAATAATGAGTAATCGATATTGATGGGATTAAAACAACCTTTAATCTATGAAGATCGATTAGATCTTGAACAAGTATATAAATATAAAACAGTAAAAACTCAATAAAAAGAACAAGACAAGATTGAATCAAACGAGTCGAATGATTAAAACAAAATCCTCAGAAGAGCTCGATTAAGAACATCAACTGTAGAGGATTGGTAGGTTACAAGAACGATTAAAGAAAACCTTGAAATTACTATGGTTAAGCTCTCTATCGTAATTCTCTAGATCGTTACCCTAATATGCATGCAAGCATTAACTTATATACAATACATAAAAGGCTCTCGGTTGGACAGGCCCAAACCGGAGTGTACATGGCTAAACTAACGAGCCCAAAAGACGCAACATCAAAATAAAACTTCAGCCCAACAATCTCCCCCTTTGTGTCAATTTGGAGCGAGACCTTCACTTCTTACTTGGGCCGGCAGCTGAAGCTGGTACCTTCTTCTTCACGGTGCTAAACAGACACTTGGTTATGGAGAGGATGGTCTGTCTAAACCGGATGTACCAATTGATCATATCATTGAAGTACTTGATGTCATCAGCCGAATTCTCCTTACACCGCTTGATAATTGATAAGATGTGCTCCAAGCAAGCTGTGGTGTAAAGGTGCTTGTCAGCTAAAGCGAACAGACATTTCTGTCCTTCGGCTCTAGTGAACATAACCGAGTTACGCCTCGGATCAATCTTGCCCATTTTCATTTGGTTTAGATCACTGGCCGATCCCACAGGAGCTATCTTTGGTTTCTTCTTGAAGACTGTGGCGACCTCCTGATCCATTAGGGCAACCTCCATGATATAGCAGGCCAACATCCTTTTGACATGGTCTATGATGGGACCATATTCGGTTTCATCAGTCAGAAGGATATTGTATAAGACAATCCAATCATGAGGATTTAGATTGGGCAGATCCGCCAGGGAGATAATATGAGCAGTTCTTGCTGATCCACGAATGAGCTTGAACTTAACGTTTGTGAATCTCCCCACGGCATAAGGCTTCAACACCCGAACATTAACAATCTTCTGGGCGCTCCAGGTGAGGTATTGAGGGCGAGCAGCCTCCAGGTAGAAGTCAATGAGCTCCCTGTCAAGCTCATCGTTCGGATGCGGGACTTCAAAAATGTTAGAGAAGGCGTGGAAGATGAACGCCTTTCGAGTCAGCGGCATATCAAACTGCGAATCGACAGTGTTGTTGTAGTCGAATGATATAACCGGCTCGAGCCATAATATGCTTGGAGTTTCTATGGCCTCTTTTATCATACGATCCCTGGTCCAGGCAGGGAAGAGCATCTTTCGGCTCTCAAGGAGATCGTGGGCTTCTTTTTGCTTTCGTTCGGCTTCTTCAGCCTCACGCGCCACACGACTGGCATCGTCTTCAGCATTGCGACTGTTCTTTCGTTTCAACATGTCGGCAATGGTCTCCCTGTCTTCATCTTCATCTTCATCTTCCTCAGCTATGTTTTTACCGTTGTTCTTCACACCCGAACCCGAAGCATGATCAGCAGAGGGTGGTTCGGTTGTGTGAGTAGCTTTGAAGGCAGGAGGTGGTTTCGATCCTTTCTTCTCATCTCCCCCTTGTTTCGGAATGGACACGAAACTCGGTAGGCCTTCGATTTTGCTGAGAAGGTCCATGGCCGGAGAGAGCTTTTCAGCGAGGGTACGCCTCATCGAATGGTTTAGGATGGGGTCGTGCGCTTCCAGGATGTTGGATAATGCTGCGTGGACATCCGAAACACACGTCTTTATTACCTCCCTTTCGGATCGAAGAGCTTCCAATTGTTGTTCGGAGTTGGAAAGTTGCGTGCTCTTGACCTTGAGGGCGGTAGTCTTACTCGCCAAGACGTCCATCAGAGAATTTTCAGCTGCAAGATCCTCTTGTAGCTTTGCCAGGCGGGCATCGATGGAGGCACGAAGTGCCGAGTTGTCGTCGCTTATATTCTGGCGTAAGGAAGCGAATGAGGACAGCTCCGTCGAGACAAACTTGGCCAATTGTTGAACAATCGGTTCCAGAGTTGTCTTAGTGGCGTTGGCGCTCTCCTGCAAGGACTTCAGCAGGACAGAAGCGTCGGAGAATAGTTTATCGACTTTTTCGGTCGCAGCCTCACAGGCTCGGGTGGAGGCATCGATAGCAGCAGTTGCTGAGGCCACGGAATCATGTCGAGCCCTGGAGAAGGCGTCAACAATCTTCTGAAGAGCAGCTTCAGAAAGAGATGACTACTGGTTGGTTGAGGAGGCGAGAAGTAGATCAGCCTTCTCGTTAAGCTCGCGGAGATGCTTCTTTGTCACTAGAGCATCATCCTCCTCGTCACTCTGAACTTGAAACAGACAGTAGTAGACCGAATCGAAGTTCATGTGATCACCACCAAGGTAAGGGTTTTCGCCATCGGAGGCATTTTCTAGAGATGGAGGTGGTGGTGAAGCTGGGGGTGTTGTGGTTGGTGTATTTTGAGTTTGAGTGTGGGGTGGGGTAGTTTCGGGTGGTGGTTGAGTTTGGGTTTCAGTTTGTGGTGGTTCGGTTATAGGAGGGGTTTCGGTAACTGGTGGTGTTTCGGTTGATGTGGTAAAAATGGGTGGAGGTATAGGAAAAGAGGTTGGGGGAATGGTAGGGTTTATGGTGGGAATGGAAATAGGGATAGTTGGTGGAGGTGAAGGAACTGGGGATTGATGAAGTTCCATCTCTGGGGTTGGGGACCGAGGTGGTGTGTTGCCTCGTTGAGGAGATTCGTCTCCTTAAGATCCTTCAGAGTCCGAACTTCCACCCTCAGATTCGCTTGGAGAGGAGGGAATAACTAGCTTTCGCTTCTGTTGGGTCTTCCTCCTCTTTGGCTGTGGGGACTGAGCAGCCTTCGGTTGTTTCCTCTTTTTGGGAGAAGGTCCCTTTGTAGCTTTGGACACTCGCTTCCCTTTCTCTGCCTTTTTGCCCCTGCCCACCGGTTTGTCGGCATCATGAATTGACCTTAGCATGTCCGGTGTCAGTTCCCTTGGACCAGTTGGCCTAAACTCCTTGATCGTTCTGATCAGTCTGCTGTCGGAGGGCACATCTGCATATATTGTCTCCGGGATGGAGCCAATGAAGGAAAATTTGGATGCATCGGATACGATGATCTTCTTGGTATGGAACGTACCAATAGAAGACATCGATGCACCATCAGCAGTTGGAACTTCAAACTTGTCGATGGCCCATCTTGTAATCAAGATCCAGAACCGGGCCAATGACACCTCCGAGTGTCGGGATGAGGAAGAGAGGCTCTGAATGAGTTGTTGCCATAGGACAAACCCATAGTCCAGGTTTATCCCGTTGTATACCCCGTACATTATCGAAAGGAAAAGACGACTGGCACCGTCAGATCCTGAGCTCCTCTCTGACAGACCCTTGAAAAGGACTGTAAATAAGCCATTCCACTGTGGCGGCAGGCAAGACTTCTTAAACTTGGCTACAGAGGTGAGAACCTCTGTGTATCCCATGTTGTAAAACATGTTATACAGCATCCCAACCGGAATAGTCTCCGGATGAACTCGAGAAGGGTCAACGGCAAACCCTAGCATAGTGCAGAACCTTTGTCGTGAAACAGAGGTTTTGTGTTCTGCAATCTCGAAAAATACCCGATCAACAGCCTTGTCGTAGTAAGCAGTCGCGTAGACCTGCGATAGGGCCACCATTGGCACAGTTTCAATGCGTGAGAGTGCAGGTGCAATCTGGGAGTACTTCAGGCATTCAATGACCGGCGACATGTAGGAGTCGTACGCCAGTGGGTTGAGATCAATGACCAGACATTGTTGGGGTCGGATGGGAAGAATCTGTGAGGTTGCATGAACAGAAGAAGATTCAGCCATTGTTGCAGGTTTGGAGAAGAAGATGAGACTGAGAGAGTTTGGGAATATTTGTGCTTTGGAAATTATGGAGGCAGTAAAGAGGTAAAAGGTGGTGTAGACGACCTTTTATAGTGGGAGATAGGAGAGAGAAAAATCGTTCCAAATCTCTTATGGAAATACGAAGCGGGTTTTTGAGTGACTGATTGGTGACAGTTGGGGCGCGCGATGATCACGTAGGATAGAGAGTGTCAGATTCCTAGGATTACACCACCCAATAAGCGCCGGTTCAGAGAGAGGAACCATTTCCATTTCCACACGCGCCTTTAATGCCAGAGGGATGACGCTTCAATATTGCACACGCGTCCATAAGTGTCAGGAAAAGCGCGGCCGTTTCAAATTCACGCGCGCCTCCTTTTTACCATCGTTTGAATTTTATCCCTTTAACTCCCGCCGAGTCAGCAACCTTTCGTCTTATCCCTTTTTTAAACAGCATCTTTTTGAATTAACCGCCCACGTGGATAGTTTCTGACCACAACTTCATAATTAACCACCGAGTAATAAGCCAGCCTGTAAATAATTAGTAACGGAATTTTGGAAAATCTAGGATTTTCGTGTAAAGAGTGTAAAAGAAAAAGAAATAAAGCAACTCTTTTAAGGATATTTTGTGATGTCATTAATGACACGAAACAGATGATCCCGGGCACGAATCTCTTCCTTCAAGGTCAAGAGAGACTTCAAAGTGTTAGTGTGGAATCCCGTTGAATTACGATCAAACACTTATTAATAAATGTTGAAAGGCTTCTTTGAATTTGGCTAAATAGGGGTGGTTTCGCTTTGATTCATCAATTCTATTCTTGATATAAGAAAGAAAGTGAACAAAGTACTTGTGAGACCGGTGTAGCCTGTTGAACAAGTAGGTAGGAATTGATTTTGTATTGGCTTGGATTAATATAAAATCTCAGATAAAAATTTAAAACTGGATCCCTTGGGAAGAAATGTTATGGTGTGTAACAATTTCATGGGAATCACGCAAAAGAAAATTTGAGCAAATTAATTGTTCACCGTCAATTCGTTGGTGTTGAATTTTGGGTTTCACTTAGCTCGTAGTGGCACGAAACTAAGATCATAAACACAGATGTTGTGTAACCATAAACCTCAGTGGTAGTTTCTAAGAGTCTCAAGGGTTACGATAATGAAACGAATGTAGTGGAGAAGAGTAATGGGGATGGTGTAAGAAGATATAGTACCTCTGCTGCGAAAATAGGGACCAAGCAGGAAACTCTTAACTCATGTGAGAAAAGAGTGAGGTAGCTCACGATTAGAATAAATAGGTTAGCCTTTTTGGGAAGACAAGGTTTGTGTATACCAGGTCATGAAGGCTATTATTCAAAATTTTATGAGGCTTGGGACACATACAGCAGCATGCTTCTAGGGACACTCAAGTAAGTTATCAAATATATCCCCATAAACGAATGAGCACACAAATAAATAAATAAAATATTTTTGGAGTTTTTGAAATTTATAATAAAAAATAAAAAATTAGAAGAAGAAAAGAGTAAGACTTAAAAAAACTTTGGAAGAAAAAAAATGAAAAAAGAAAAAAAAATTACTATAGAGGATTCAAAAAAATAAAAAATAAAAAATAAAAAAAAATAAAAAAATAAAAATAAAAAAAAATGAAAAACCGAACCCGAACGTTCGGTTGGTTTCGGTTGGGAAAAAGTTGAAAAACCGAACCCGAACGTTCGGTTGGTTTCGGTTCTAGAAAATTTTGAAAAACCGAACCCGAACCTTCGGTTGGTTTCGGTTCCACAAAATTTTGAAAAACCGAACCCGAACCTTCGGTAGGTTTCGGTTTTGGAAAATTTTGAGAAACTAAGGAATTTAGACATGCAAGAGATAAATACTTTTAACATAAAGAAAAACAAAATTGTACAAGAAATATACAACTCAGAAAAACTACCTTTGAAGTAATGAGCGAGTCAGATGGTTGAACCGAACCCGAACGTTCGGTTGGTTTCGCTTCTTACGTTTGAGGCTGAGAGGTAGTGTGAGGTACTGACTCTGATTCCATCATACCTAGCCCTTGCAATATTTTATTGAATGATGCTTCTGGAAGAGCTTTGGTAAAGACGTCAGCCAGTTGATCAGTGGTTATTACGAAGTGAACTTCGACGTTTCCATCTTCCACATGATCTTTGATGAAGTGATACCTCAGTGCTATGTGTTTGGTTTTAGAGTGTTGCACTGGGTTATGACAGATCCTAATTGCACTTTCAGAGTCACAATATAGTGGGATCTTCTTCATATTGAGTCCATAGTCTCGAAGTTGACTCTGGATCAAAATCACTTGTGATGTGCAGGATGCAGCGGCAATGTATTCCGCTTCGGCAGTAGACAGCGACACACACGTTTGTTTCTTGGATTGCTAGCTGACCAACTTCCCGTCAAGGAATTGACAGCCACCAGTTATGCTTTTACAGTCGAGTCCACATCCTCCAAGGTCAGCATCAGAATAGGCTTGAACGAAGAAGCCTGAGTTGGATGGATACCATAGACCTAAGGAGGTGGTTCGCTTGAGGTAGCGTAAGATGTTCTTCACTGCAAGCATGTAAGGTTCGCGTGGGTTTGCCTTAAATCTGGCACAATAACACACAGAAAACATGATATCAGGCCTGCTAGCAGTTAGATACATCAGTGAGCCTATCATTTGGCGATAGAGCGTGATATCGACAGCCGGTTTGTCTAGAGATGGGGTAAGCTTGGTGCCGAATGCCATTGGAACTTTGACTTTTGAGTCTCCCATCATGCCAAACTTCGCTAGGAGAGTCTTCGTGTAATCTTCCTGATTTATAAAGATGCCTTCGGGTCCCTGTCTTATGTTTAAACCAAGGAAAAAGTTAATAGGACCCATTGAGCTCATTTCAAACTTAGTCTCCATCAGCTTTCTGAATTCAGCTGTTAAGCTGGGATTCGTGGAGCCAAAGATGATATCATCGACATAAATTTGAACTATCATAAGGTGGTTACCTTCCTTTTTGCGAACGAAGGTTGGGTCAACCGAACCTTGTTTAAATTTAGACATCTTTAAAAATTTTGTAAGCGTTTCATACCAGGCTCTCGGAGCTTGTTTGAGGCCGTACACAGCTTTATCCAGAATATAGCAATGATTTGGATACTTTTCGTTCACGAACCCAGGAGGTTGCTCCACATACACAGTTTCTTCGAGTTCTCCATTGAGAAATGCACACTTGACATCCATTTGGAAAACCTCAAAGTTTTTGTGAGCAGCATAGGCCAGGAATATTCTAACAGATTCTAGCCTAGCAACTGGAGCGAAAGTCTCTTCATAGTCTATCCCTTCCTCCTGACAGTATCCCTTAACCACCAGACGAGCCTTGTTCCTTATGACATTACCTTCCTTGTCCATTTTGTTCCTAAAAACCCATTTGAGACCAACAACCGAAGCATCTGGAGTAGTTGGAATGAGGCGCCAGACTTTGTTCCTTTCAAATTCGTTTAGTTCGTCTTGCATTGCTTGAACCTAATCAGAGTGATCGAGGGCAGTGTTCACTGTCTTCGGTTCAACTTTTGATACGAATGAGTTAAACATACAAAACTCAACCTTCGAAAATAAGGATGTCTGTTTTGCCTTCAGTTGAGATCGGGTCAGAACCTTTTCAGATACATCACCAACTACTTGAGAGATAGGATGATCTCTGGTCCATTTGGTAAGAGGAGGATAATTCGGATCAAAGGTTGGGTCTAGTTCAGCGTTGATCATTTCTTCTGGCTCAGATTGGCTATCGTAATCAAGCGTCATATCATCATGCTCCCCCTCAATTGACGAGTCTTGAGAAACATGAGGTTCAGGGGTTTCTTGTGGTGCTGGACTTCTAGGCGTTGAAGCACCTTCGTTTGGAGGGGCATCTTTGGTTGGAGAGGCACCTTCGGTTGGTGAAGGACCTTCGGTTGAAGTTGTAGAGTTTGGCTCCCCCTGGACTTGTGAGCTTGGCTCCCCCTCGACATGAGAACTTGGCTCCCCCTCGACTGAAGCATTGTTGGGTGGAGATTCATGAGTGGACGATTCTCCTTCATGCATTCTTCTTGCAGCATCTTCGACAATTTGCTTCATATGATCAACTTTGTTGTCAGCTGCACCTGCTTCTGAGAGAGAAGCTTTTTCCGGTTCGTCAAAGAGTTCCAGAAAATTCTTGTATAAATTGGCGATCGAGACTGTGACTTGGCCAGTTTGAGGAAAGAGTTCCCCGGCAGTGTCTTCTATGGCCTGTAGCTTCTTGACATAGCTATCGTCAAAGGTCAAATAGGATGTCTCTTCAATCCTTCTTGAATGTTTGTTTAGGACCCTGTACGCCTTGGATGTGAGTGAGTAACCCAGAAATATTCCCTCGTCGGCTTTGACATCAAACTTGTTGCGGTGTTCTTTAGAATTAAAGATGAAACACCTTGAGCCAAACACGTGGAAAAATTTCACATTGGGCTTTCTGTTGTTTATTATCTCATATGGTGTGAGCGTGAAGCGCTTGTTGAGATAGGACCTGTTCTGTGTAAAACAAGCAGCAGAAATAGCGTCAGCCCAAAAATAAAAAGGTAAGGAAGCGAAACTTAGCATAGTTCGGGCAGCTTCACACAAAGACCGGTTTCGCCTTTCGACTATTCCGTTCTGTTGTGGTGTGTAGGGAGCTGAGAAATTGTGACTAATTCCCTTTTCTGCAAGAAACTCTTCAAACTCCCTGTTCTTGAATTCAAGGCCATTATCGCTCCTGATGTTGCGAACGACCTTCTTGAGCTGGACTTCGATTTGCTTGATAAACACTTTCAGCTTTTGAGTCGCTTCAGATTTAAGCTTTAGAAAGAACACCCATGTAAATCGTGAAAAGTCATCAACGATAACAAGAATATACTTGCTCCCACCGATGCTTTCGATAGATGAAGGACCACACAAATCGATATGAAGTAATTCGAGTGGTTCAACAACTTTTGTGTTGATTACAGATGGGTGACTTTGACGACTCTGCTTCCCCATTTCGCATGCAGCACACAAATGCTCTCTGTCGAACTTGAGCAATGGAAGACCCCTAACATGACCTCCAGTGACAAGTCGGTTGATATCCTTGAAATTGAGATGAGAGAGTCTTCGGTGCCACAACCAGCTTTCGTCGGATTGAGCTTTTGATAACAGGCATATGGTTGGGTTTCCTTTGATGGGTTTTATGTTTAGAGGAAACATTTCACCCTTTCGCTCTGACTTTAGAATCACTTTCTTTGTCCTTTTCTCTATGATTTCAGAACCTTCATCATCGAATGAGACTTTGAGACCTGTACCTCCAACAAGCTGAGATACACTGATGAGGTTGTGTTGGAGTCCTTCCACATAAGCCACCTTCCTTATAGTGAAGTCTCCATTTGTTATCATTCTGTATCCCTTTATGGTGCCGAAAGAATTATTTCCAAACTTGACGTTGCCACCATTAGCGAGAGATCTGTATTCCCTGAGCTCCTCTTTCCTTCCTGTCATGTGACGCGAGCAGCCACTATCGATGTACCATTCTTCGTCAAACTGCTCGTCACTTATAACCTGCAAAAATTAAGCAGATTTAGGAAGCCAAAGTTTCTTGGGTCCATGTGAGCTTTTCATGGGAACAGGAACAGTAAGAGAGATGTCAACTAGATATGTTCGTTTTATTAGAGTTGTTTCATCTTTCTTTTTAATGGTAAAGACTTTTATTTTGTTAGGATTGGGTGAGTTCGTTTTGGACTCTGGTTTGGATTCATTGACCTTCTGCTTTCCCTTTTGTTCAGCTGACGGATGAGATTTTTGAGAACAAGCAGAATTAGCTTTAGAGTAAGATGGAGATGAATCGGTGGAAGTAGAAGAATTAGAAGAACGAGAAGAATTAGAATGAGAGGGTTTGGATGGAGAGGACTTCCTTGTTGGTGACTCTAGGTGACCCTTTTTCTTTTGATCATTGGAGGGACTGACCTTAGAATCTTGTTGTCTTTTGACTTCAGAACTGAACCTCTGTGTTTCGTTGGAGTTGTTCTTGGAACCGAACCTTTGGTTTCGGTTGAAGTTTTTTTCAGAACCGAACCTTTGCCTTCGGTTGGTATTTTCTTGTGAACCGAACCTTGGCTATCGGTTGTTGGAACATTCAGGCTTTCTTACAGGATTGTTTTCATACTTCAGATTCTTGTCTTGGTGTGAGTAGTATGCATTCTGGGAGTGCCAGAATTGTTTCCTTTCAGAAAGGTTCTTCCTGTATCTTTGGTTCCTTTCTATCTTCCTATCTCTCATCTGCTTAGGTTGATGATGAACATTAGCTTTCGTTTTTGGTTTTGTTGTCTCCTTGGCTGGTTCCTTTTGAACTTCTGGAGTTTTACTTTGAGCTGAGGGAGCAGAGGGAATATCCGAAGAAGATTCAGTTTGTACTGAGGAAGTAGTAGGAATGTCTGAAGAAGTTCCACTTAGAGCTGAGGGAGTGGAGGGAATGTCTTCTTTTGCTGATCTCCCATCCTCCTGAGGAATATCTTTCGTACCACTGGTGCTGGGCTCACTGAAATTATCAGGCTTATTCAATGGTTCAGGTATGTATCTCCCTTTTCTCATCCAGGAGGTTCTTTCAGATAGGCCAACGGTTTCGTTTCCATTATCTATTGGAGCTTCCCAGAAGTACTCATCACAACCATCAGCATTGTCTTCGTTTACAATGTCTGTGAGCTCAGCTGTTTGATGTTCGGTTACTCCAGTCACTTTGTATACTTGATTCGGAGTGGTCCTTACCTTTTGATACACAACTGCTTTCTCTACTAATTTCGGGGACTTTTGTTGGGACAATCGAACGAACTCCACAGAATTTTCAGAAATTAGGTTTTTGTGGTTTTCAGTTTCGCTTTTAACAAACTCTGAGCAGTCAACCGTGTCCTCTACAAAAATTTCACTCATGTTATCGTCCTCGTTAAGCTCAGATGCATTTTCAACATCAATTTTGTTTTCTGAGCTTACGTTGGCGTTTAAAGAGTCAAATTTTTGTATAGTTTCGGTTCTCAGTTTAAGTCTGTCATTTTCGTCCAAAAGATTTTTGAGCATGTCCTTGTGGTATTTGGATTTAATGAAGGACTCAATTTTGTCCAGTCCATACATGTAGGTCGGATTGACATCATCAGACGATATCACACTCTCACAATTGTAGGCTTTGGCATCGATTTCATCCTCCTTAAACTCTAGGAAGGGAAAAATCATGCGATGGATCTTTTGGCCTATTTCACAATCTAAGTGAAGCTGAGTAATATTGGAATATAATCGTTTGGCAATTAAACAAAACACATTTCGTTGTTTTAACAATTTTAAATTGTCTCTCTGTAAATAAATGTTTTCGTCTTTAACTTTAACTAATTCTGACTCTCTTAACTCTATCCACATTCGCCGCTCCTCACTCTTCGACGCCACCCTGCTTAATTGATCAGTCAGGTTAGAATTGGTGACACGAGTTTGAGTTAAGCTACTATCTAAATGAGAAATTCTTGTATTAACATTTTTTAGTTCTTTCTCATATGAGGATGGTGGTACTTTAGATGAAATAAAAACAGATTGTACCTTCTTTATCAGTTCATCGAGCTCATTGAACTACTGGCTGAGTGGTTTGGCTGTAAAGCACATATCCTCCTGTACCTTCGGTCCATCGCTTCCTCCATCGGTGTTGTATCCCCTCATTTGAGATATGTCAGTCACCATGAAGCATTTTCCTCCACTGCTTTCCTCCTTAGCCACATAAGCCTTTCCATGGGTAGGCTTCCTCACTTCATCATCTTCTGAGTCAGTAGACCAAACTTCAGTGCTACCGAACTCATCATCATTAACCGAACCCTGCACAATAAGAGCATTAATAGAAGGGTTAGTGGTAGAATTCTTCTTTCTCAACTCATCCAGTCTCTTCTGCAGCACGGCTTCCTCATCATTTCCATCGTCCTTTTCAGCCATCTTCTTAAGAACACAGTCCTTAGCATAGTGGTTCTTGCCACCACAGTAGAAACAGCTTACTCCGGAATCGCCATCTGCCTTCGGTTCCTTCTTGGGCTCCTCAGCCTTCGGTTCATTATTCACCTTTTCAGAACTGTAACTCCCCTGCCAGTTTCGGTTTTTGTTGATGGGGAATCTCTTCTTTATGAACCTCTTGGGATTGGAGACCATCATGGCATAATCCTCAGATGTGAGGTCATATTCTTCCAAGTTGAGGTCTTCATCCTCCATCACAGCTTTACTTTTAGATAGGAGGGCCAACGAACCAAGACTAGAAACGACGTTCTTCTCTTGCAGCACAATCTTCTCCTGGGACTTGAGAATACCCACCAGTTTCGCCAAAGAGTAAGATTTAAACTGCTCATGGGCTTTGACTGTGGAAACCACTGCTCTCCATTCAGACCTCAGTCCGTTCAAGAAAGTAACCTTCTGTTCGATAAGCTTCCTTTCAATGTCGTGTTTGATCATCTTGCTGAGAAGATGATTGAAGCGATCAAACGTCTGGGTCACCGTTTCTTCGGCTCCTTGCCTGAATTCACCAAACTCAGATAAGAGCAAGGTTTGGATAGAATGTTCAAGATCCTCGTCTGTAGAATACAATTCACGAAGTCTATCCCATACTTCCTTTGCCGTCGTACATGAGCTAACCAATCTGAATGTGTCGGACTGAAGGGCGAATCTGATCAACCTTAACGCCTTAATATTACACTGGAATTTGTCCTTTTCATCTTGTGCAATATCCTTCACATCCTTCAGCAGATCGTTGTACTCCTTTTGTGTCTTAATGATTCTGGACGTTGCTGAATGAGAAAACGGTCCATTGATGATAGCTTCCCATATGAGGTACCCATTATCCTCCGATCCAATCACGTTGTCTTCAAAGTGATGCGCCCATACTTCATAGTCATGGGTGTATAAGATTGGAATCCTTGTCGTCGAACCGATGCTGTTGGAAATATTAATAGGGTTTGATTGCGTCTCGTCCATTATGATCGTAAAAACCTGTTCAAAGATCAGACTTGTAATAACTCAGATTAGGGCAAAACAATAAATATCAAGATACGTCAATAATGAGATGACGGCTCAATAAATATTATTAATTGCGGAAAAAACCCTAATGGAAATCTTTTTCACAGTAAAGATGTGTATCGATTACACAGCCTCCTGCTCTGATACCAATTGATGGGATTAAAACAACCTTTAATCTATGAAGATCGATTAGATCTTGAACAAGTATATAAATATAAAACAGTAAAAACTCAATAAAAAGAACAAGACAAGATTGAATCAAACGAGTCGAATGATTAAAACAAAATCCTCAGAAGAGCTCGATTAAGAACATCAACTGTAGAGGATTGGTAGGTTACAAGAACGATTAAAGAAAACCTTGAAATTACTATGGTTAAGCTCTCTATCGTAATTCTCTAGATCGTTACCCTAATATGCATGCAAGAATTAACTTATATACAATACATAAAAGGCTCTCGGTTGGACAGGCCCAAACCGGAGTGTACATGGCTAAACTAACGAGCCCAAAAGACGCAACATCAAAATAAAACTTCAGCCCAACAGATATGGTCATAAATAAAAGGAGTTTTATTTATACTCAAAGGTTTGAGGCCAAATGGGATTAGGATTATTCTTGTGTTTCACTTTGCATGTTTGGACTTCCAGAATAATTGAGTTTATTAAGAATAATCGAATTATTCAAACGGGCCACAGTCGTTCATATGTTGGAAGTAGATATGAATGAAGACTGTCGTGAATTGGTGTGTGGATTGTCTAGAGGAGTATTAGAGATAAGCAAATGTTTGCTGCAACATTCATGAGTGCTTATGAATATGATTTGAGCATTGGATTAAACCCACGCTCACTTGGATCACTCCATGAATTGTATCACTAGTGATTGGTGAGATGATAACATCTTATATTCTTGAAACCGAGATGTGTGAGTTGTATCTTGCAAATCGGTTGCACATTGATAATATGTAAACGCACTAGTAACTTGGTGTTATAAAACATATTGTCGTGTGTGATTTGGTTAGTAAGTGCAAGCAAGCATTGTATCAAAGTTTATCCGTTCCTTTTATCCAAAGTAGGATAAAAGCGATATCTTTGGGCCCCTCGATGGTTTAGTGATGACAAACGTAAATGCTCGGCCGGGCTAGGGCTAATTTGATTTGTTCAATTAGTCAGTCGTTATAAATCGGGAATCGAGATATAGTACAAAGAGAATGATTTGAAATCATATCTCATACGATATCTAGAATGGAGGAATATATGATCCCTTATCTAAGGACACGCGTATCTGATAGGATCAGAGTTGACAGCGGATTTGGAAAGCTACGATTGCATATCAGGATTTGAAGTCATACGCATTATAGTTATTAGACTTATCCAAGTGGGAGACTGTTGGATTAGTGTCTAAGTCCATAACTATTTTGGTATGTACTTGACCTGATGGTGCATGGTCCTTTTGGGTTGCCTTCACCAAAGAAACTTGATAGGATGAATTATGGAGAGAAAGGATTAAATATGATTTATTAATATATTATGGGAATAATATATTAAAGGAGAAATCATATTGTTTAATTAATATTAGTCAATAATTAATTGGTAATTAGTTTTGTGACTAAAAGAGATTAATTAAACTTAAGGGACTGGAATTGTAATTATAAGATAATTGCAATTTGGGCCATGGATTGTCTTAAATCAAGAGGTGGACGAATTCTTATGGGAAGCCCATAAGGAAATCGTCCAAGGGCTTGATTAAAGGAGTTTATGGGTTGCTTAGGGCTTAAGCAACCAAATTATGGTTTCCTTGTTAGATAACCCTAATAGCCTCACTATATATAGAACGCTTAAGGCTAAAAAACGTGGGGAACTTCTTTTCTAGGGTTAGAACACATTTTGGGCAGCCTCCATCCTCTCTCCTCTCTCCTCTTCATCCTCTTGCTTATGGTGTTTGTGAGCCATTAGAGGAGTGACACTTGTGACTCTAAGCCTTCCAAAGTCAATTCAAGGAGGAATTGGGATTGTTATTGCTACATAACAATCAATGTAATATCTTAAACCTAATTATATGTTAATATTGATTTCCATATTCTAGAATTAGGGTTTATAGTCTTGGATTCAAAGCATGTACAATAGAGAAACCTAGATCCAAGCATTAGGGTTTGTATGGGTACGGGTATACCGGGTTTCGTGTTCCCCATCCCCATACCCGACCCCATCCCCATCGGGGATTAAAAATCTATCCCCATCCTCATCCCCAATGGGTATCGGGGATCCCGAATGGATAATCGGGGATTTTCCCCCGTTACTAAGTTTTGAACTTTTATGAAAAAGTAACTCATAATTATATATTAACCAACAAACAAAAACTAACAGAACTAATATAATACACTATAATCACTGAATGTCTTCAAACACGAACAATAACATTCAAGGTTACAAATTAAATCATTCTTTGCAAAAAAAAAGACATAAAAAGTCTTCCCAAAACTATACATTTGATTGTTAGAAAACCTTATTTATTCTAATGAACATTTGTTTATGCATTATTAAAAATAAAAACATAAATATTATATATATATATATATATATATATATATATCGGGTACCCATCGGGGCTGGTTTTGGGTACAGGTATGGGTACCCGACAGGTAAAACCATCCCCATCCCCATCCCCGCTTTTTATATTCAGGTAATACCCATCCCCGGTCAACTCGGGGATTTACCCGATCAACTCGGGTTAGGGTTTCGGGTACCCGTTGGGTACGGGTTTTTTTGCCATCTCTACTTATGACCAAAAGCCATCAGTTACAAGTTGGTATTAGAGCCTTGGTTTGAGTGAATTGGAGGAACACTCGTGTGAATACAGTCTCAAACTAAGGAAAAAGATTTTAAAAACAATTTTTTCAAATGGTTTTCAGAATAATCAAGGAGGATGCGATGTGTACGATCAGCCGAAGCCAGTAAGTAGACCCCCAAAATACCACATTGTTGTTTGATATTGTGATATGTTAGAACAACATGCTAGTGATTGGCTAGCGACCTTCAGGATTTTGCATGGCATAATTGCCTGATTATATGATGCCTGATAGCCTTGGGTTCTTCTTCAATGGAATTGACATCATTACTGTAGTTGCATAGTGTATGCATCATGGTTATACATAACTAAGATTCTATAGCCTGAGAATGTTTGGTTTGGCTTTATTTCTTATTCTGCTTTGATGAAAGGCTTAGGTTAGGATCATATATTTGACTGTCTATAGGGTCCAATGTTATGTATGACTAGCATAGACGAGTGTTGTAAGGTTGGTGGAAGTTTCATGGATTAGTAGTGTGGGGTCAGCCGACCAATTTCGAGATGTTTAGCCTTTCCTCTAGGGAGTGAAGATTGAGTGTATGATTATGCTAGTGTGTATTGTTATTGTTGTTGTGATGATCCTCTCAGATAAATACGAGTAGGTGTGGAAGGTAGTATGGACACGTACTACCGAAAGCACATGACCCATACGCGTAACAGGGAAGTGACAACCCCTAGGGCTTTGTTGGGAGCTAGTTCCCCTGACATGATATGTGTGTTATCTGATATCCCCATGGTTTATTTTCAGTATGGTGATTACGAGGTAATTTAAGGCTAGGTCCAGAACGGGATCAGGAGCTGGCAGTTTGGGTGGATCAGTTGTGTTGGATGACAGGATTAGGGAGATCCTACAGGGGGAGGTTGTTGCTCACTTCCGAGATCAGTTACCAGAGATGTTTGGTTCTATTAAGAACGCCATGGTTGAGTACTTTAAGGAGATTTATGCGACTTTGTCTGAGGATGCTGTTGTTGTAGCCACCGCAGCCATTGCGGCTACAATGGTTGGATCGGGTCAGGTTTTTCAGTATCGGGACTTCGACAACACGAAGCCCCCGACTTTCGATGAGGTACAGGACCTGCTTATAGCCATGAGGTGGCTATCTGATGTTGAGGGATGTTTCTTCACCTATTCATGCCCAGCTGACCAAAAGGTTAGGTGCGCTCTGAACCTTCTGAGGACCGGAGCGAAGGATTGGTGGAGACTTGCTACTAGTTCATTTTCTGTTGAGTAGAGAGCTGTTGTGTCTTGGGAGCAGTTCTCTGAGATGTTCCGCTCTAGATATCTGTCGCTGGTGGAGCGTAAGAGGTTGGCCTAGGATTACCTGGATTTGAGTCAGTAGATGGAGACAGTGACAGAGATCACCAAGTTGTTCACGGAGAGGGCCATGTTCTATCATGAGTTTGCTGCTTCTAAGCAGGCTCAGATGACCCGTTACTTGAGCATGCTCTAGACGGAGATCCGTCAGTTTGTATCCACCCAACCTTATAGTTCCTTGTTGGAGTTTCAGGAGGTCGCTAGGCAGCATGAGATTGAGTTGGAGCTACAGTCGAGAGAGCAGTACCAGCCCCGATGTAGTCGTAGCCTGCACCAAAGCGGTTCAAGGGCGCTGATGTTAGATCTGGGGGTCGGAGGGTCCGTACTTGTGGGAAGTGTGGCAAGGCTCATGCGGGTGCTTGCCGATCATCTTCTGGGTGCCACAATTATGGCCGGCAGGGCCATATGGAAAGGGATTGCCGCCAGCAGGCCCCATCACTCAGTTTTCGGATTTGTTATCATTATGACTAGGTTATCCATGTGAAGGCCAGTTGTACCTCGCTTGTTGCTAGGTCGGCGCAGGCTCTAGCGCCCGCTACAATGAGGATCACAGATAGGAGTTAGGGCAGGGTGGAGCCCCTGAGGGCTCAAGTTTGTTCTTTCCAGCTCACTGCCGAGGAGGCTAGATCAGCTCCAGATGTTGTGACTGGTATGTTTCTATCCATTATTATGTTGATTATGTCTTATGTCATGCTTATCTATGTACCTTTGTTAGGTACGTTCCCAGTGAACTCTTTTCCTGCTCTAGTGTTTTTTGACCCGGGTGTGAGTCATTCTTTGTATCTCGATTTGTCGGTAGGGAGTTTGATATGCCCATTAGGGAGTTAGTGATGGGTTTTAGGTAAAACAAATAAACTAGAAAAACAATTCTTAAGTTTACATGCAACCTACTTTGGATCTATGTTTTAACTATTGAACATATAACTTTGAATTGCAAAACAAGAACCCTAGAGAAGAGAGGCTATTTTCGAAAATAACAAACTAGGGTTTAGGAGTTACATACCTTTCAATTGCTATAGCAAACAATTGACAATCCTCTTGATCTTGATCTTGATCTTCTTGGAAGCTTAGCACCACAAATGTAATGCCTCTAATGGAATCACACCCAAGAACTAGCAAGAAGGAAACTAGAAGGAGCGAGAGGGAGGGATTATGCAATTCTCGGCCTAGGGTTTCTTCAAAAGAAGGAGTGCCCAAAATGTGAGCCAGGAGGCTCCTTATATAGCTGAGGGATCTAGGGTTTAGGGAAAAACCCTAATGCTCCTTGCTTAGGGCCTAAGCAAACCCAAGGGCCTTATCCAAGCCCCCATGGACGAAATTATTAGGGTTTCCCCTATATATTTCGTCCACCCCCTTCCAAGGAGGTTCTGGAGCCTTCCACTCAACTATTAGATAATTGCAAACTAGTCCCTGCACTTTATAATTAATATAGTTAACCCAAAATTAATTCTGATTAATTTCTGGCTAACTATTAATCAAACATAATGATTCCTAATTAACATATTAATCTTTTAACACATTAATTAATCATTTATATTAATTTATTAATCTTATAATAAATTAATATCTCTCCTTTCATAATTTCCTTGTTCGGTTGCTAGGTTTGAGGGCAACCCAAAAGGACTGTGCTGCTATGAAGTCAAGTACATACCAATTATAGTTATGGGCTTAGACACCTAATCCAATAGTCTCCCACTTGGATAAGTCTGTAACTATAATTGCTAGTATGACTTCTAAATTTGACCAGCAAATTGTAGCTTCCAAAAGCTGCTGTCGAACTCTGACCCAGTCACTTACGTGTCCTAAGATAAGTGATCACATGACCCTTCATTCTACTAGATATCCTTAGAAATAAGACATGGAATACAATCAATCTCTTTGTCTAGAATCTATGTTTCCCAATTTTCTGATTTGTGATGATATAGGACTTCTAATCGAACACATCAATTTAGTCTTGGCTGGGCCCAACACAAAAGTCAACACCAAATCATCAAGGGGCCCACAGATATCGCTTTTCCCGTTAGGGCAAAAGGAATGAATAAACATTGACTCATATGCTTGTATCTTTTACTCATCAAACCATAGATGACAATATGTTTTATAACACCAAGTTACTGATGCGTTTTCGTATCACCAATGTATAGCCGACTTGCAAATTACAACTCATATATCTTTGTTTCAAGATCATAGATATTATCGTCTCAGTATTACTCGTGATGAATTCCATGAAGTAATACTCTGAGTGTGGGTTTATCCAATATGCAAATCTCACTCTCTGAGTACTCATGAACATTGCAGCAATTCTATTGCTATGTCTATCCTTAGACAATCTGCAATCCAATTCATGACACTCTTAATTCAATACTTACTTCCAAAAGTACGAGCGACTGTGGAGTTTGAACAATCATATTATTCGGGAAGTAAAACATGTAAAATATAAAACACAATAATAAACAATTGACAAAAGGTAGTAAACTCATAAATAATACTTTATTATTTAATCACCAAAAGTCATTTACATTTACTTTGTAACAAGTTTCTAAACTAGACTAATCTAACCACTAAAACTAATATCATATTTCAACCCTATGCTTCGAGCATGCTGAATATGCTTAGCCCTACTCAGACCCTTTGTGAGGGGGTCTACTGGGTTATCTTCAGATGATACCCTCTTTACAACAAGATGGCCTTCTTCTACTCTATGCCTGATGAAATGGTACTTTCTGTCGATATGTCTGGTTTTACCATGGTCTATGGGTTCCTTAGTTAAGGTAACCGCTCCCTCATTATCGCAGAACAGTTCCATAGGCTCCTGGATGGTTGGAACAACTCCGAGATCCCTGATGAAGTTCCTCAACCAAGCTGCTTCTTTAGACGCTTCACTCGCTGCTATGTACTCTGACTCACAAGTAGAATCAGCCACCACATCTTGCTTGGAACTTCTCCAAGTAACTGCTCCTCCATTAAGTAGAAATACCCAGCCAGATTGAGAACGGAAGTTATCTCTATCCGTTTGAAAGATGGCATCACTATAACCATCTACTCTCAAAGTATCATTGCCACCAAGTACAAGGACCCAGTCCATTGTCCTCCGCAAATACTTGAGTATATTCTTTACTACTATCCAATGAGCTCTACCCGGGTTTCCCTGATAGCGACTGACCATGCTCAAAGCAAATGCCACATCAGGGCGAGTACATGTCATAGCGTACATGATCGATCCGACAGCGGAAGCATAAGGTACACGACTCATGTCAGGTATTTCCTCGTCTGTACTAGGGCATTGAGTCTTACTCAATTTTGTGTTGCTCTGGATAGGTAGCTCTCCCTTCTTGAAATTTTCCATACTAAACCTCTTTAGTACCTTATCCAAGTATGTGCTCTGACTAATTCCAATTAGTCTCTTCTTTCTATCTCTCAATATCCTAATCCCAAGAATATAGGCAACTTCTCCAAGGTCTTTCATGGCAAAACACTTTCCAAGCCAAGACTTAACTTCGTTCAAGGTTGGAATGTCGTTACCAATGAGTAATATGTCATCGACATATAACACCAGAAAAGTCACTATACTCCCACTAGCCTTGATATACACACAAAACTCATCTTCACTCCTAGAGAAACCAAACTCTTTGACTTTCTCATGGAAGCAAAGATTCCAACTGCGAGATGCTTGTTTCAATCCATAAATGGATTTCTCAAGCTTACACACTCTATTGGGAAACTTTGCATCGACAAAACCCTCTGGCTGATTCATGTAAACATCCTCATCCAGCTTCCCATTAAGGAAAGCAGTCTTGACAACCATCTGCTAGATTTCATTGTCATGAAAGGCAGCTATGGCGAGCAATATCCTGATAGATTTAATCTTGGCTACTGGCGAGAATGTTTCATCATAGTCAACCCTTGGGGTTTGTGTGAAATCTTTCACAACCAGTCTAGCCTTGAATGTGTGTACATTCCCATCCATGTCTGTCTTCTTCTTGAAGATCCATTTGCACCCAACTGTCTTACGACCTGGTGCATTATCAACCAAATTCCAAACTTGGTTGTCATACATGTACTTTATCTCGCTGTCCATTGCCTCTTTCCACTAGGAAGCCTCTTGGCTTGTCATTGCTTCCTTATAAGAGACTGGTTCATCTAAATTCACCAGTGTCCTATCACTGATGAATGTGTCACCGTCTGAAGTAATATGAAAACCATACAACTCAGGTGGCACGCTCACCCTAGTGGATCTACGGAGAGGTAATGATTTATCAACTGGTTCAATAGGAATTGTTTCCTCTGGTTGAGTGCTAGTGTCATCTAAGGTTCCTTCATTGGTTGATTCTTGAATCTCTTCAAGGTCAATGGTATTCCCACTGTCCTCTTTGAATATGAGTTTCTTTCTAGAAAGACTCCTCTTCGAGCTACAAACACCACGTTCTCACTAGGTATGTAGAACAAATATCTAAAAGATTGTTTTGGGTAACCAATGAAAACACATTTCTCACTTCTTGCTGCTAGCTTGTCGTGAGTCTCTCGTCTTACGAAAGCCTCACAACCCCAGACTTTAATATGTGCTAACGAGGGAACTTTCCTTGTCCACATTTCGTGAGGTGTTTTGGCAACCTTCTTTGTTGGGACAATATTTAGGATGTGGGCGGCTGTTTCTAAGGCATAGCCCCAGAAATGAATTGGAAGTGGAGCACGACTCATCATAGAACGACCATGTCTAACAAGGTTCGATTACGCCTCTCGGCCACACCATTTAACTATGGTGTCCTAGGAGGAGTCAATTGTGAGACTATCCGACATTCCTTTAGATAGTTATTGAACTCAATGCTAAGATACTCTCCGCCTCTATCGGATCTAAGTACCTTTATTTTCCTGCCTAATTGATTTTCGACCTCATGTGTTAAACTCTTTGAATTTTTCAAAGGTTTCTGACTTATGTTTGATTAAGTATACATAACCATATCTACTATAATCATCAGTGAAAGTCACATAAAATCGATTAGCATCTCTTGTGGTTGATCTGAAGGGCCCACACACATCTGTGTGTATGAGATCCAACAGACCTTCACCTCTTTCACAAGACCCTGTAAATGGTGATTTTGTCATCTTTCCCAAAAGACAAGATTCACACAGATCATCTGATTTTAGGTCAAATGATTCCAACACTCCATCCTTTTGGAGTTGGACTATGCATTTCTTGTTAATGTGTCCAAGACGACAATGCCACAAGCATGCCTTGTCTACACTATTAGACAAGTCAATATTAAACACACTATTTCCTAAGCTATCAACACAAGTCACTGTTTCATACACACCATCACAAGGTAAATCTTTAAACACGAAAACACCATTCTTATAAACCGAAATTGAACCATTCAAATCATTAAAAGAATATTTAAAACCTTGTCTGAACAATGCATGAAATGAAATAATGTTTCTCGTCATCTCAGACGAATAGCAACAATTTAATAAATCTAATCTAACATCATTACTAAGCAAAAGTTGATAAACTCCGATCTTGGTCACTGGTGAAGACTTCTTGTTTCCCATGATCAAGTTTATCCTTCCTCGCTCTATCTCCTCACTTTCCCTTAGCCCCTGCAAATCAGAACAGATGTGAAAACCACATCCTGTATCAAGGACCCATGAACGAGAAGATAATGAGTTATTAAAAGAAATAGTGTAAATACCAACCGAATATGGCTTCACTTTTCCATCTTTGATATCCTGCAGATATTGTGGGCATGTTCTTTTCCAATGCCCCTTTTGATTGCAATAAAAGCAAACAGCTTCCTTTGGAGCAGAAACATGGGGAATGGAAGCATTGAGCTTAGCTTTCGGGCCACTGCTAGATGACCCGACTTGGACCTTTGCCTTCCAGTTTTGCTTAGGAGGACCTTTCCTCTTTTTCCCCATTCCCTGTCCAATAGCTAGAACAGGAGCACTTGCAGGATTGGAGGCTATACTTTTACCCTTCATCCCTACTTCAGCAGTCTACAACAAGTTGTGCAATTGGGCCAGTGTCTACTCAGTGTTGTTCAAATGGTAAGTTAAGATAAACTGACCATAACAATCATGCAATGAGTTCAAGACCATGTCAATGACCAATTCCTCATCAAAATGAATGTTGAGCTTGACCAAACGCTCTATGTAGCGTTGCATTCTTTGCACATGAGATACAACCTACTCCCCCTCTTTCATCTTGCAAGCCATGAGTGACTTGACTACTTCAAACTTTTCTTGACGAGCTCGCTTATGGTACTTTTCCATAAGGTCCTTGTTCATCTCAAAAGGCCAGTAGTCCTCATAGTACCTTTGTAGTTCTGGGGACATGGTTGCGACCATGATGCATGCCACTTTGGTAGCATCATCATAGTGCTTCTTGTAGGCAACATACTCTTAGGGAGTGGCTTTGGACTGATCAAGTTCTTTGAGCTCCTTTTCAAGGACATACTCTTTGTCCTCGAATCTAAGCGCCATCTTGATGTTATGCATCCAATCGTTATAGTTAGAGCCATCCATAACGACTTTGGAGCAAATGTTGAGTAAAGAAAAGTTGTGGCTGGAGAAGGATGAAGCAGAAGTGTTTCCAGGAGTAGACATCTGAAAAGAAAGATAGTTTTAGTTAGATTTCAAGACACCTCAATATAATAACCCAAAGATATCATATCAAGGTTAGGACCCAACTATGACGATTTACAACTTAGAAATGGGATGCCGAGATCCAAGTTCAAATCTCATAAAGGTAGGTGAATGACGGTTCACCAATTCCACCATTAGATAAAATAAACGAAGTGAAATTCCTAATTCTTTTGAAATACATTAAAACTATTTAATGGCATGTTTTAATCTCGGATTATGCTCTACTATTTGTGACCGGGATACCGAGGATCACAAACTAGATGTGAATAACCATGCAAATGTGCTTGGTAACCTTATTGTCTTTATCATTAACTATTGATGTGCCGGTAAACCACACACGCTCCATCAAAATGATAATTATAAGATACCCATTACTACTCTTTATTAGTGCCTATTAGTGTGCCGGTTATCCACACACGCTCCACCAACGACCAATAAAGAATAATGTGCAATTTCATGGATTAGCATACTTTTCACATTTTTCCTAAAGTAACTAGAGTTGGGATTTTTGTAAAATAATGTTCTAGTACTTTCTTTAATAACATTATACTTTTAATGAGATGTAGTTGTCCTATCAAATCCGTTCTGCTAACAACCCTCCACTAATCAAGGAAGCTGTGGGTGAGAGTGGACACCCATTCAACTACCATTTTATAGGCAGTTTCCTTACCCCCCCCCCCCCCCTATAGACTAGTTTCGTGAATGAGGCATACTAGCGATTTGACTGACCATAGTCTTATACATATATAATATTTAACTTTTAATTATAATATATATAAGGTGTGTTTTAAACTTTTGAACACTTTAGGGATTATATATAAATTTCGAAAATTAAGCCATTAATTTTAAATTTAAAATAAACCAAATAACTAGATTTAATATTTATCTATTAATTAACTTTTAATTAATTTATTAAATCTTATAAGGATTATTTAATCAAATTAAACAATTAATTTAATCCTAATCCTTATCCCTCTAAATTTTGAAAATTAGGGTAAAGGATAATTATCCACTTAATCTAATCAAGTAACAATTATCCAAAACAAGAAACCCTAAAAATACTAAGCATATTTCAAAATTCAAGGGAGGAGGCTAGGGTTTTTCAAAACCCTAACCCTAATTTCGATTAGGATTCATGGAGGCTAGGGTTTTTCGAAAACCCTTTGAACCAAAAACCCTAAAAATCAAAAATTTGGCCTTTTGGGCTTTAATAGCTATAAACCCTAATTTTCAATTCAACTATTATAGCAATTCAATTTCAAATAATAATGGCTCTGATACCACTGATGGGTGTTAGGTAAAACAAATAAACTAGAAAAACTATTCCTAAGTTCACATGCAACCTACTTTGGATCTATGTTTTAACTATTAAACATATAACTTTGAATTGCAAAACAAGAACCCTAGAGGAGAGAGGCTATTTTCGAAAATAACAAACTAGGGTTTAGGAGTTACATACCTTTCAATTGTTATAGCAAACAACTGACAATCCTCTTGATCTTGATCTTGATCTTCTTGGAAGCTTAGCACCACAAATGTAATGCCTCTAATGGAATCACACCCAAGAACTAGCAAGAAGGAAACTAGAAGGAGAGAGAGGGAGGGAGTATGCAATTCTCAGCCTAGGGTTTCTTCAAAAGAAGGAGTGCCCAAAATGTGAGCTAGGAGACTCCTTATATAGCTGAGGGATCTAGGGTTTAGGGAAAAACCCTAATGCTCCTTGCTTAGGGCCTAAGCAAACCCAAGGGCCTTATCCAAGCACCCATGGACGAAATCATTAGGGTTTCCCCTATAGATTTCGTCCACCCCCTTCCAAGGAGGTTTTGGAGCCTTCCACTCAACTATTAGATAATTGCAAACTAGTCCCTGCACTTTATAATTAATATAGTTAACCCCAAAATTAATTCTGAATAATTTCTGGCTAACTATTAATCAAACATAATGATTCCTAATTAACATATTAATCTTTTAACACATTAATAAATCATTTATATTAATTTATTAATCGTATAATAAATTAATATCTCTCTTTTCATAATTTCCTTGTCCGGTTGCTAGGTTTGAGGGCAACCCAAAAGGACTGCGCTGCTATCAATTTAAGTACATACCAATTATAGTTATGGGCTTAGACACTTAATCCAACAATTAGAGTGTCCATTGTGAGTTTCTATCAGTGCTATGATGGATTGTGAGGGCCAGCGCGTGGTAGTTCGAACCCCAAGTGGGGGAGAACTTGTTATCTATAGAGAGGGCACCAAGATGGGTTTAGTGTTCTGTTTTGCAGCCAAGGCTCAGCAGTATATTCAGCATGGGTGTGCGAGCTACTTGGATTGTGTGGTGGATACATGTGTTGGGGATCAGACTTCAGTTTCAGAAGTCTAGGTTGTCAGGGAATTCGTAGATGTTTTTTTGGAGGAGTTAACCGGTGTGCCCCCGAGAGGCATGTCGAGTTCAGGATCGACCTTGTGACAGGTGCGGCCCCTATTGCCAAGGCGCCGTACCGCTTAGCACCACCTGAGATGCAGGAGTTGTCATCTTAGCTGCAGGAGCTGTTAGGAAAGAAGTTCATTAGACCAAGCAACTCTTCGTGGAGAGCACGGATTTTTTTCGTCAAGAAGGATGGTTCACACTGTATGTGCATTGATTACCAGGATTTGAACAAGTAAACGATGAAAAACCGTTATCCCCTTTTACGGATTGATGATCTCTTTGATCAGTTTCAGGGTGCATCTTGGTTCTCCATGATAGATATGAGGCATGGGTATTATCAGATCAGAGTGAGAGAGGAAGACGGGGATAAGACCGCGTTCCGAACTCTTTATGGGCATCACGAGTTCGTAGTGATGCCATTTAGGCTCACCAACGCGCCTGCAGTATTCTTGGATTTGATGAATCGAGTGTGCAGGACGATGCTCGATCGTTCTGTTATTGTGTTCATTGACGATATGCTGGTGTATTATAAGACCAGATAACAGCATCTTCATGACCTTCTGGGGGTTTTGAGGCGAGAACAACTCTATGCTAAGTTCTTGAAGTGCGAATTTTGGTTACAAGAGGTTCAGTTCATTGGACACCTCGTTAACCAAGATGGAATATTGGTCGATCTGGCCAAGATCGAGGCTGTAATGTTGTGGGAGGTTCCGAAATATCCCTTGGATATTAGTAGTTTCTTGGGTTTGGCAGGGTACTATCGGATATTCATTCAAGATTTCTCCAAGATTGTAGTACCCCTCACTCGTCTAATGAGGAAGGGGTGGATTTCCGATGGGTCCCTTAGCAGCAATAAGAATGTGAGACCCTTTGGCAAATATTATGCGAGGCCATGGTATCGATCCTCCCGGAGGGAAATGAGGATTTTGTGGCATTCTGTGATGCATCCATCATTGGTTTGGGGGTGGTCCTCCTATAGAGATGACGGGTGATAGCTTATGCTTCGCAGCAGCTGAGGCCACATGAGACGCGATATCCCACACTTGATCTGGAGTTAGGGGCAATGGTTTTTGCTCTCAAGATTTAGGGGCATTATCTTTATGGAGTCCGTTGTACTATCTACACGGATCACAAGAGTCTGAGGAACTGGGCACGAGGTTGCATTTCAACACTTCTTATCATCTGCAGACTGATGGCCAGAGTGATCGAACGGTACAAACACTTGAGGATATGTTGCGGGCCTGTGTTATCGATTTTGGTAGGAGCTGAGACTTATACCTGCCTCTTGCGGAGTTGTCCTACAACAACAATTATTACTCTAGCATTGGTGCTCCGCATTTCGAGCTCTTGTATGGGTGGAGATTTCGTACCCCAGTTTGTTGGGACGAGGTTGGTTATAGGGTTATGGGATGTATTGAAGTGGTCCTACAGACCATATAGATGGTTTAGAAGATCAGGCAGAGACTACAGACCCCTCAGAGTCGGCAAAATAGCTGTGTCGACCAGCGTCGATCCGAGTTGGAGTTTCAGGTTGGCGACATGGTGTTACTAAAGGTCTCACCTTGGAAAGGTGTGATATGCTTTAGGAATAGGGGAAAATTGGGTCCCCGGTATATTGGTCCTTTCGGGTGATTGTCAGGTTTGGAAAAGTTGCTTATAGATTAGATCTTCCAGAGGAGGTTAGTTAGATTCACAACACTTTCCATGTTTCGCAGCTGCGAAAGTGCGTATTGGATGAGTATGCAGTGGTTTCCTTGGATGATATTCATTTCGATGAGCGCCTAAACTATCTTGAGAGGCTGGTAGCTATCCTTGATAGGAAGATGAAGGTTTTATGTAGCAAGGAAATACCGTTGGTAAAGGTACAGTGGCAGCATTGGAGGGGCTCCGAGTAAAACTAGGAGCCGGAGGCTGAGATGCAGGAGAATTATCCGAATTTGTTCACCGCAACAGACTTAGAGGACGGAGTCTAGTTCAAGTGGGGGGGAATTATGACATACCGATGTTCAGTTACTTCTAAATTCATCCTTATAATTCTTTTTCATGTCAATTGGTTAAGTAGTAGCACCCTTGGGTGTAATTGAGGTTTGGACACGGCGTGTTGGAAGCACCAACATGGCATGTCTAGATTTGAGAAGGTGCGGGTTTCATTTTGGGCAACACGACGTGTTTCCTCTTGGAACATAGAGTGTTGATGGCTGGAAAGAAACCCTAATCTTCCAGGTTTTTCTCCTCATTTAAAGGAATGTGGAGGCTAGGGTTTGTTCGCCCTCAGCCCCCATTAACCCCTCAAGCCCGGAAAGAAACCCTAATCATTTTCTCTCCTATTTATGAAGCTAATTTGGTGTTTTGAAGCTAAATTAGGAAAAAGGTGGAAGAAGGAACCAAATATCCAGCAAGTAAACCCCATTCTTTAGTTTGGCACTATTGTGGACCTTTGTAAGTGTCCAAGACTCGATTTTTATCATTCAAAGTTGTTAGATCTTGATTTTTGTCGCTTTTGCTTCTTGTTCTTAAATATTCCAATGGTTGGATCTCATAATGTTTTCAACTTTATGAATCTCCAGGTCAAGGTGACCTACTAGTGTCTTGGATCTGGTCTATACTCATGTTTTGATGCCTCAACTTTGTTGGAACATGATGACACTATATGACATAAAATAATTGATATCATTATTATAGTATTTTATTAAAAGTTAAAAAAAATGGACAAAAGGGTATAAGTATCCAAGAGGATTAATAACCCCTCATTATGTATTATTAATAATTCGAATGGATTATAATCGTGACAAAGTAACCCAGGTGATGTGGGCATCGAGTAAATGGAAAAGTGGCGAGGTGAAAAACTAATGAGATATCTCATGATGTGATTCTGGGGACGAAGTCCTTTTAAGGGCGCGATAATTGTAACATCTAAAATTTAATGTTGGTCTCTTGAATTAATAAAGTTAACAAATGAAAGCTGATTTAGATAGTTAAATCATCAAGGAATAATCATATCATTAGTGGATATGAAGTTTATAAAGTTAAATGTAAAAATAATAACGCTTTAAGGCGTAAAAAAACATCAATTTGCGAAAGATGATTTGACCAAAGTTGGCTCCATAAATGGGTCTAAGAATTATTGTCAAAATTAAGATGGAAAGGAACAAATCTTCCATTAAATAAAGCAAGCAAGAAAGAAAATGTTGAATGGGGACTCTTATTGGGAATTTTGGAAAATTAAGGGATCAAACATGTAAATTTAAGGGAAATAAGAGGGGCCTTCACTTATGTAATCATATGAAGGAAAATTTGAGCTTGAGAGCTCCCAACAGTGGCGATTTCATACCTCCTTCACAACTAGGGTTAAAACCAAACAAGTATCGTTGCATTGGAACAGGGAGTGATTGAAACTAGGGTTTACAAGGTATAAAATCTCTTCCTCTTGATCTATTTTCGATTTTAAGTTTTGGGTAAAACCCCAATTTAGTTTTTATTTCAAATAAATGGTTGTGTTTGTTGTTTCTAACCTCCATTGAGTAGTTTTCATGATCCCAATCTCAATCCAATCATCCCATTGATGGATTTGAGGATTTGGGTAAAACCCCTCATGAACCCTAGAAAACCTAAATTGGCGATATTGCAATTGATGGTGAAATTGTTGGATTGGAGTCTAAGTTCATAACTATAATTGATATGTACTTGACCCGAGAGTAGCATGGTCCATTTGGGTTGCATATCATCAGGACAATTTGATAGGATGGACTTTTGAGAAGAAGTTATTTATGGTTTATTAATATATTATAATTTATAATATATTAATATGAAATCATATTGTTTAATTAGTATTGATCAAGAATTAATTTGGAATTAATTTTGTGATAAAAAAGAGACTAATTAAATATAAGGGGTTGATTTGGTAAATCATTCATTCTTATAAAGTGGGCTTATGATCCATATTTCTTCATGTTAGGCTAAACCCATGTGGTAACCCATGGAGCATAAGGGATATGGAAAGTAATTAGGGTTTTCATGGTGTAACCCTAGTTTGCCATACTATATAAGAAGCCCTCTAGCTCATGAAATCGGACTTAAGTGGAATACTAGAGAGCTAGCCGATTTGTGTACGCAAGGAATCTCTTCTCAAGTTATCCTTTGTTCTAGGTGTGTTGTGATTCCATTTGAGGGATTCATACTATTGGTGCCTAAGATCTTGAAAATCCAAGCAACAAGCTACAAAGAAAAGGTATGTTATCTAACTTGTTTTATTACCCAAGTATCAAAGTTTTTTATGCTAGTTAGGTTAATACCTTGGAAAGTTCAAGTTTGCATGTATAATACAGAAAACATAGATCCAAGGTATTTAGCGTTGTATGTACACCTTAGGAGTGTGAGAATGCTCAAAAACACAACAGTGGTATTAGAGCCTAGGTTTGTTTTTCAATTATATTTGATGCTACTTGTGTTAAATGCTTTAGAATGCAGTTTTTCTGCCCAACTCACCAATTTGGTTCATACACTCGATGAGTTGGTGCTCCAGAATGCAGTTTTTCGATGTTTTTGGTTGGAATTGGACTAGGATCATTACCCTAAGCTGTTTTTCCACTTATAAACCTGTTTTTGATGTGGTAATGATCATGCTTATCCAATTTATAAGATAATTGTCAAATTTTCATGTTTTGTATTAGTTTATTTGGCTGGGCTAATTACATGAAATTTGTTTGATGTGAATTGTCATGTTCTTATGAGTTTAATTTAGATCATTGACAAAATTGTTTGATTTTTGTAATTTACAATAGTTGATCTAAATGTTTTGATGAATTCCATAACTTGTCCTCAAGTTATGGGAAATGAAAAGTTTTTCTTTTAAAGAGACTATTAAACTTATAGGTTATGAACTTGAAGAGTCTTTTTCCCATAAATGGTTTTATGAACTTCATAACTTGTCCTCAAGTTATGGATTTTCAAGAGTCTTTTCATTTAAACCTATATTTAACTCATAAGTTATGGATACCAAAAGTTTTTGAATAGTTCAAAACTTGCCCTCAAGTTTTTGAATTTGTAAATGTAAAAGTCTAACTTTTGAAACATTTAATTCCAAACCCTAGAATTTTGAAGTTTAAAATTCTACCCTTATATTGTAATAATATTATAGGTTTAATATATATATATATATATATATATATATATATATATATATATGTATGTATGTATATATATATATATATATATATATATATATATATATATATATATATATATATATATGTATAAGAACAAAGTCAGTCTTACCGTTAATGGGTGTCCACTCTCACCCACCGCTTCCTTGACTGGTGGAGGGTCGTTAGCCGAACAGGTAGGATAAGACTCTAATTCTCCCTTCATTAAACGTATAATGATAAATATAAATTAACTAAACACTTGTAAATTCCCAAATCTTAGTTACTTAAGAAAATGTGAACATAGTGCTAACCCATGAAATTGCACTTTGCACCTTGTTAAGTCGTTAGTGGAGCGTGTGTGGTTAACCGGAACCCTAATCTGAACTGGCAGTGTGTGGCAAAGGGTAGCTTGATGTTAACCATAGATCAATGGAGTGTGTGTAGTTAACTGGTACATTGATTAGGTGGTTGTAACATTGGGTGTACCAAGCTAATTTGTATGGTTATTCACACCTTGTTTGTGATCCTCGGCATCCCAGTCACAAACATGAAGGGCACAATTGAGATTTAAACATGCCATTGAATTGTTCAATGAATCTTAAAGGATATAGGAGTTTCAATTCACTTAAAACCTAAAATTCTTTTTCGTTTTTTGTGTTGGAAATTGGTAAATCGTCATTTACCTACCTTCAAATATTTTGTAGTTTGGATTACGGCATCCCTCTTCCAAATTGTAAAATATTGTGTGGGGTCCTATCCTTAATATTTCATGTTAGGTGTTATATTAAGGACTAAATCAACTACCTAGAATTTCTCCCATTGTAGATGTCTAGTTCAGAAAACCGTGGTCTTCCCAAATCCTTTGGAACAAGCTTTCCTCTTGAAGATGACGTCCCGTGGTTGGATCGTGGAAGTCATACTTCACTTCCTCCAATATTTCTCCCTAACCCACGAGTTCAAAGACTTGAAAAATTCAAGGTCACTCAAGCCCTACTTGCAATGAAACATCAAGATGGAAGGCTTGTGTGTACTCACGTCTTAGAGATGAAGTCACATATTGATAGGCGGAGATTATTGGGTGTTGTTGTCTCGAGGAAGTTGACGATTGATTGGGTTCTTCAATCACTTCCTGAGTCATATAGTGAGTTCATTAAGGACTACTATGTGACAAACCACGACATGACCCTTTATGATCTTACCTATTTGCTTGTTGCTACTGAATCAACAATGATTTGGTGCACTGGAAAAGAAAATTTGATTGGAAGATCTACTCACCAAACTTCCATGGACATTGACAATGGAAACATTAGAAGTCCAAAAAAGATTTCTCTTTCCAAGAGAAAGAGAAAGGCTAAGACTGAGATTGTCTCATGTACCATTCCCAAAGATTCTATATGTTTCTATTTCCAAGAAAAAGGGCATTGGTTGTGAAGCTGTGACTACCTGAAAGATTTGCGAAAAGGTAGAATCAAAAGTTTTGACTCTGCTTCAGGTAAGTCTACTGTCTAACTTTATTAAAGTGCTAATTGTTGATTCTTAATACATGATGTGACAAGGTTTCATTTTTAAGTTTTGTAGGATCATGCAAAGGGAAGGAAGCTTAAAAGAAGAGTATGTTGAATTTGATCATGAAAATGGATTTCTATCGCATGGTTTGATGATCAGATTTTTGAGTTGTTGCTTAGGAGTTATGATAGATTGCTAGGAAATATGTAATAACATAGTTTTCATTTGTAATTGCATTGTAAGGAAAAGTTTTTTCGACATTTTTATAAATAAATAAAATTTTGTTTTATATTTATTATATCTCCTTGCAATGCCATTTGTGAAAATTGATGTTTGTATGTTTCTATGTTAGCAATATGACTTTGATTCTTTTGTTTGTGGTAGTGTCGAGTATTTGCCAAATAAGGAAAGATTCTCATCACCCAAGTTTCAGTTGGACATAAACTTGGAATCATGTAAGTTGTATTGCATGATGAATAAGAATTTTCATCTTTGGTAAATAAAGACTAATTCCTTGTTCACATGTATATGTGAGTCAAGTGAAGGACTAGGGGTTCGGGTACATTGGGTGTGTGCTGGTCAAGATCCACCACAAAGATCGATAAGACTATTCGTCATGATTTACTAAAGTTTTGTAAACATGGTTATGCTTACAAGGATAAGTATAATTCTGAAACATTGGAAAAGGTTCAATGTATGGCAGAACGAATGAGAAGAATCAAATTAGGCAGAAAGATAAAAGTTTCTCCAATCTGAAAAGATGCGAGAGTACTTTAGTATCGTGTTTTATGATCATCTTAATGTTTATGGAAAAGCCATATCACAATTGATCCTCTAAAGACATCCTAGTGCATTTGTATGGCTAAGAAGAGGAATCGTGAATTGTGGAAATAGTTTAAATCAAGAAGATGAGTCATACTTCGTTCCCAAAACAAGTCTCAAAGTCATACTCCAAGATTGTAACCTTGAGTGACATAATCTTAAGAATGGTTTATAACACTTGTCAAATGTTGAGTAAAATGCTTTCTACTCTTGTACTTTTGAAACTTGTAAGTTGTGATGTCTTGGTAAGGACAAAGACCAACTAAGACCAATTGTGTGAAGTGTTAGTCTTGATAAGAATCCGCACTAGCTATTGAATATTTGTTTGTCAAGGAATGGTTCTTGACAAGAGAGTCTTATATGTCAAGAGGTCAGTGAGAGTCTTAAAGATCTTGAAAGTTTCAATAACTAATCAAGAGTAAACGTATTGTTGAACACTAGCACACGACTTGAGGTTTGTAACCAATTGTGTTGACATATTCTTGTTTCTGTGCCCATTCCAATAAAGTTGACTATGCATGAGAGTTCTATAAGTTCTCAATTGTTTGCATAACAACCTAGGAAGCAATCATAGGCCCTTGTGCTGCCAAGTGGCAAGAAATTAAGATTGAACAATTTCAATCCATATGAGTTTGGATTTGTCACTAACCATGTCTTGTGATTATGGTTTTGACAAATTCACATGGATAGGAACACATACACCCTAAAAATCTAAGTGTCACAAGGTTTCTCTCCAATTCATGAAAATGATTGTGAGGAAATGCTTTCACTAAGTAGATTTTAAGGAGATAGCAATTATGATATTTGCATTTTCAAATTCGATTATGATTACAGCATCCCTGTTCATAATTCGAATTATGAGGAATGGAAAAGGGTCTAAACATTTGAGACTTATTGCTGTAATTTTCTAAAATTGTTAAGACACATATGTGAGCTATCTAAGAAAGGTGTATGATTTGAAAAGCCTAGATAAAGTCTTATCGAAGCATCTCGTATCAGAAATCTGAACTTTGATAATGAAAGTCAGTAAGTATTGATTTCTAGAAGTCTAGCTGATTTATGAATACATGTCAAAGCTAATGGGAGCATAAGTATTATGTTGTTAAGTTAATAATTATTATGCTAGTAGGAGCATAATTATTATGGAAAGTGTTGCAAGTTAACAATGTTAACTATAGAAAACAAAAGTTTCAAGGTTTGAAAAGTTGTTTTGCTATAATTAAAGGAGAGGAATTTATACTTCATTTCAAATCTAAAAGCTTAGATTGGGATTTTAATCAAATATATATGAATGTTATGTTGGAATGGTTCAACATAAGGAAATTCTATATATGAAAATGTTATTTGCGTTCTCAAAATTTGATTATGATTACGACATCCTTCTTCATACTCAAAATTATGAGAACATGGAAAATAGAAATATTATAGCAAAACACTGATTGAGTATCATGTTTTTATGTTAGACATTATGAATCGTATCCCATATGCTTCGGGTATAGGATCGATTGCATATGCTATAATATTCTTGTGTTCTAATCTTCCAAAATGCCAAGGGCATTTATGTCACACGCCCAAACTGGAACAGCGGAAACGTTCGGGGGCGGAGGATGTCATGTTTAGTATCACAACACATGCATCTTAGTAATCAAAGTAACAAAAAAACGTTGCATTAGTATGAAAGTGGTTACAAATTATGTGATTCACAAAAGATTGACTTCAGAAGTAAATAGCAAAACAAGACATGAAGCTACTATACTCCATCTTCTGAATCCCAGAGAGCGTAGCTATCTACTAGTTTCTTGAGAATACAAGTTATTTGAAAGAGTAGATCAACATTTAAGCTGGTGAGTTCATAAGTATTTAAGTGATGAAAAGTAAGTTCTTTAGAAAAGTTCGCTTGTTCCTCCAGAAAATCCTATATTTTTCTGGTGTGATGAATGAAAGTAAAAATGACTCTACAATTCCTTCTATGAGTCCTAAATGGATACAAGTTATATACAATTTAGAGTAAACATACAATCTATTGTGTGAATCTGCCCTAAGCCCACAACCAAACAAGGAACAGGGAATGAGGCGGAAGTCACACATCCCATTGTTTGTTAGATCTTCACTATATATAACCCTGGCGTATTCATTTGGTACTTATGGAGTTAATTGTAATAGTTCTTTATATTTGATGAAAACATTCTTTAAGAAAATCATATAGTTCTTTTAGTAAAAATAGTAACCACAATAGTTCCTTCTATAATCACTTAGTCTATACTAACTATATATAATCTAATATCAAACGGACAGTTGAATGGGTGAATCTACCCTAAGCCCACAACAAAACAAGCAACAGGAAGTAAGGCGGAAAGCACACATCCAACTGCCTATCGGATACTAGTTATATATAACCCTGATGTATAACATAAGGTATAATAGAATTAACCAATAAAGTTCCTTTACGTTATACTGGTTTAATAAAATGAATTAAACCTTTTACTAATTAGTGTCTAGCTTAGCTTACGAAATGTTGTATCTGAAAAGTATGTTTTTGTAATAGAAATCGATATATTGAATTTGTATGTTGTGACCTGACCCATACCTGATACTCCTTATGATTACTTGGTGTATACGGGATATATATATATATATATATATATATATATATATATATATATATATATATATATATATATATATATATATATAGAAAAGATCGAATAGATAGTAGGCTGGGTGAATCTGCTCTAAGCCCACAACCAAACAAAGAATAGGAAATGAAGCGGAAAGCACACATCCTACTGTCTGTCGGACCCAATTAATATATATCCTTGATGTATCTATCGAGGAATCAAAAAGTTAGCATTATAGGCCCCTTTTTAAATGAATGTACTAACACTTCACTGTTTTGTTTGTCTTTTGTAATGATGTATGTTTTCCCAAGTTTAAGACTATCTTTACTAGAAAATAGTTTGCATTACCTTTTATTTGAGAAGATCACTATATGAATGTAATGGGAAAATGAAAGTGTACAGTAATGTTGTATAAAGTAACTACTGAAGCACAAACTACCTTAAAACCAAATTGTTAATTAAGGTTAAAATGTGAGGTGGTTATAACCATACTGATTGACGAGTGTTTACCACGACGACCTGGTGGCGTCGAAACTGATATGACATTTGTCACCTCTTGGCCTGCTGGCCAAACTATAGCGAACAATCGGGATGCGGGATTGTCAGTCTCGTATAGATCTATACACACATGTCCGCTCTCCCTCCAGGAGACTCTGGTTACAAAATGCGACATAACAAATATATTGTTATGTCATGAAGTAGTGGTTTCACATTATTGTTATCTTGTTCTTGTTATCGTATGTTCCTTCCTGTTCTTGTTTTAGTATGTTCCTCCCTGTTCTAGTTATAGTATGTTCTGAACCCCTAAACTATACCTATTATAGTTTACTAGTATGTTTGTTTTGAATTGTTACTAACTTGAAGAAAAGACTCAATTATCTACTAAGTTAAGCATGTAACTTAAAAATCGAGTTTGATAAACAACTTAACAGAGTAACATAACTTAAAAGATCTTTTTGAATTGTTTTGATCACTTACAAAAGCATAAGAAATCATTTAATGCGATGGTTATCACAGGTAAACATTTACACAATATCATTGTGTTCAACTTGTATTCCCCCCCCCCCTCCGTAAAAGCATTTAAAACATTTAAAAGATAGATTATAAGGGTATGAACTCACCTTATATGGGTGATTCAACTTGAAGATTCGAGTAAGGATGAGAAGTTCTACAAATGAAGTCACGAGGCACAAACGAGTCTTAAATGACATAAATTGATACATATATGTATACAATTAGTGTATATAACAACTAATCACGAAAGGGAACAACCTTAGGGACTAGGAAACACTTGAAATGAAGTGTTACAATCACATATGATTATATGAAAGGAGTTCACGACCACACAAAGAAGTGTTTACGGCCAAGAGGTGTTCATGGCCAAGGATGCTTGAAGGGTTTACAGCCCAAGCTTGGTCTTAAGAAGGGTTTACGGCCATGGATGAAGGGTTTATGGCCATATCATGATCTTGTGTAGGGTTTACGCCCCCTGGAAGGGTTTACGACCATAAACTCTTGAAGATCTTACACAAAGTGGTCGTTTCATGGGTGGAAATCAAGAGCTCCTATTGGACAATAAGTAAATGAAAGAGCTACTTACAATTTGGAAGCTTTTATGGTGTTCACGGCCCAAGAACAAGTGTGTGTTCTTGGTGAAAAAGATGGTGATTTGAAGATCTAAACCAAAAGTGTTGAATTCATGGATGAAATCAAAGGGTTTCACTTGTATAAGAAGGATATCAAGTAACAAGGGATGAATCACTTACGATTTTGAAGAGTGTTCTTGATGATACTTGAGAGAGTTTTGAGATTTCTTGACTTGAAAATGTGAGAAATGAAGAAATAATAAAGGAACTTCATACATATGAAGAGTGGTTCATGGCTAGGAGAGTGTTCACGGCCGTGAATGTAATGCCTGTGTTTCCGAGCTTGCCATTTTTAGCAATGTAATAGTCTAGGTTAACCTTTGTAACCCATTTTGAAATAATAAGAGTGTATTATTTGAGTATTATGTGATTTGTGCTTAATTGCTTAATTATGTGGTTTGATTAATTAAGAATAAAATAAAATAAGCGTCAAAATTTAAGTGCAAAATAAACTTGATATCTTTGGTTAATATTGTAGTAGTTGAAACGAGGTTTCCGAATATATATAGAACGCCCAAAGAAGTTACGATTTATTGAAGTTTCGACTTAGCGGTGTGCAGCCCGAAATACTTGGTTTGAGATCGATGGGTTTTTAGCCGAAGCAATCTAAACGAGGATCAAAGGTCTCGTTGTTGGTATCGAAGCGATAAAAGTTAGGCGAGAACGGACGTCAAACGAAGAAGTTATGAATTTATAACGAAGTTTTTCTGTTCCAGCCAATTAAAAATAAATAATAAAAATAAAGTTAAAATTAGCCGACGGAGTCTAAAAGAAAGTTGTAGAGCGTAGTCTCACCTTCACGTGGATATAAAGAACGTCGAAAATGGAGTTCGTATGAAGAAGTTATGAATTTCCAAGTTTATTAAATATTTTGTATTTAAATTTAATCTTTAATTCGGATGATTATCCGAAGGAGTCACCGATCTGATCCGAAGTACGCCCCGCGTACAGCGAAGCATGACGCACCTCGCACTCGTGTTCTTCGGATGACGAACGCCATGACGTTTCGGAGCAGTACGCCCCGCGTACTCCGAGGCTCCAGCCTCCTATAAATAGGATGCGAGGGCAGCCGAGTTCTTTTGCTATTTTCTCTCTTCTCTCTCCTGTTTTGCATCGATTTGCGTGCCAGAAATACCCCGAAGCCCCGGTATTATTCTCGAGCCCCGAGGCAAGTCCCGAGATCCCGAAGATCCCGAGAAGTGCGGTTCCCGAGCCGAAGCTCTGTCCGCGAGAAGTTCGATTTTTGTGAAGATCTTCCAGATCTGCTGAGGATTACTACTTCTGCAAGTCGTAGTGCTGTCCGATCATCTTCTGATCAAGTGAGTGTATACTACCTTTCATAAACACGATAATAATACAATTATGGTTTGATTGTATTAAGTATATTGTTGTTTATATGTGTGAATGTATATTCACTTTCTTCTATCTTATAGATCTGATTATTTCTCTATGAAATACGTGTTATGTGTGTGTGTGCCTCTTCTGTTATGTGGAATGTGTATTGATTAAAGCATGCTATACGGGTTTTTAAACTATGTATAAAAATGTATATTTTTATCTACTAATATGTTGGGTAGAACATGGGTAGATAGTTGGTGTGTAATAAACAGATGAGAGGCCACGTTGTTGTTTGATTTAGTCATCTAGCGGAGTTTAGATGATGACCACGGACTTTTCTAGACAGTCTTGTGGAAACATTAGCAGGTTCGCCACCTGTAGGTGTTAATGAACTTGGGTGTTCATTCGCTGTACTCCATCCCCCTCATGGTTGCCTTATTTGACTTATATTGCCGAGGAACCCCCGAAGCATGTGTTGTCGCCCCGATGAAATATTCTTAGACTAGGTCCCTTATGTTAGTTGTTTTAGGGACATAAAGTGAGAATAACGGGAATGGGTAATTGGATTATTGTTGGTTGGTGGAAATTAAATATGATTATTTATTGTGGGTTGAAAACCCTAAATGCTCACCAGGCTCCCAAGCCTGACCCACTCAGTTTATTTGTATTATAGGAAGTGGCGCGAGGGCATAAGATGGATGAACCATCAAGTTGTTTTGTTTACAAGTCTGTATATGTATATATTTGTTGAATGACTTGTAATGTTATCGTTTATGCTTATTAATCTGTATCGGAACATGACACCCTGAGTTTTGATTATATAATGAAAAATACATTTATTTTATGAAATGCTTTGGTAAACATTGTTTTATCATGTTTTGTTTTTGGGAACAAATTCCGCAACTCTTTCAAATCAAAAGGATTTACTCTGAAATTATTTTAAAAGCATAAAATGAAAATCGGTCTTTTCTGGCCGAGATTTTGGGGATGTCACAGTGAACAAGGTTTACGACCGTGTACCTCATGTGTTGGGTTTTCTGGTTCGGATGCAGCCTTCTGATCTCTAGCTAATACTTCAAAACACTCAATCCTTAAGTGTACTAGGCTTCAAACTCATTAAAATGACCCTTAATAAGGCTAAAAGGCAATAGAAACAAGTCTGACTTTTGATTGATTGGATTGACTTTACGAGATAGAAATTTATGCATTGTCACAATTTAGAGGGAAAAAGGAATAGAACCGGATATGACTAAAGTGGTTAAGCAACTAATAAGGACAATCTAAGGTTTGCTAAAGATTGGTCGCTTAAGGACAGTTGGAATTATAGTAATGGAAGGACCATATTGACGTTATAGACAGGAGTCTATTAATAATGAGTTGTCATATGGAAAATATGGAATGTTTCCATACTGGGAGTTGAAGAATACATGAGATAGTTAGAAACTTTTATGCAAGAAAGATGTTCAAAGGAATGTACTTTGAATTTGAGACTTCATTTCCATGGAATTGTCTTGTAACAATCTCCAAAGGAAATTTTGTAATATCATTGGTCAAGTCTCTATGGCTTTTGGCAACTAGACATTACAAAAGAATCATTGCATGATAGTTTAGAATCTAACACTTTCTAGTAGTGAAAAGAATTTGGAATTATTACACTTGTGATAAGGATTTGGAATTTTGAAATGAGAATCATTCAAATGTTTTTTCAATTGATCTATTTCACAAAGGAATGACCATTGACAAACATAGTGTGCATGCTTGGTGCATGGCATAACTATTGTTTAGACAAACATAGTGTGCATGCTTGGAGCATGGCATAACTATTGTTTTAATTCAAGTATTAAGTTGATTATTCGAAACATTATACAATGAATAATGAGTAATCAATATAACTCAAAAGTTTTTGGGCCATATAGGATTAGTATTATTATTGTGTTTCACTTTGCATGTTTCGACTTCGCGAATAACTAGGTTATTCAAACCATCCGCAGTCGATCATACTTTGGAAGTATGTATTGAGGCAAGACTGTCACGAATGGATCTGTAGTTTGTCTAGGACAAAGTGGCTGCACTGTTCATGAGTACTCCTGGAATAAGATTCGAGTATTGGATTTAACCCACGCTCATTTGAATCAATTCATGGATTTTATCATGAGTGATCATGAGACGATAATATCTTATATTCTTGAAACGAAGACGTGTGAGTTGTAGTCACAAGTCGGTTGCACATTGACATATGTAAACGCACTAGTAACTTGGATGTTATAAAACATATCGTTGTGTGTGATTTTATGAGTAAGTACAAGCGAGCATTTGGGTCAAAGTTTATCTCTTCTTTTTACCCCATGTGGATAGAAGCGATATTTATTGGGCCCTTGATGATTTAGTGATGACATCAGGTCTGGACTGATTTGATTTGTTGAATTAGTCGGTCGTCATAAATCGGAAATCGGGAAACAACAGATGGACATAGAGAATGATTATAATCCATGTCTCGGTCCATATGATATCTAGAATAGAGGAATATGTGATCCCTTATCTAATGGACATGTCATTGACTAGTTCGGAGTTTGACAACGACTTTTAAGAGCTACGCTTGCTAGTCGGGTTGGAGTCATGCTTGCAATAATAGTTATTAGACTTATCTAAGTGGGAGACAATTGGATTAGTGTCTAATTCCATAACTATAATTGGTATGTACTTGACCCGAGAGTAGCATGGTCCATTTGGGTTTAATATCATCAGGACAATTTGAAAGGATGGACTTTTGAGAAGAAGTTATTTATGGTTTATTAATATATTATAAGTACTAATATATTAATATGAAATCATATTGTTTAATTAGTATTGATCAAGAATTAATTTGGAATTAATTATGTGATAAAAAAAGAGACTAATTAAATATAAGGGGTTGATTTGGTAAATCATTCATTCTTATTAAGTGGGCTTATGATCCATAGTTCTTTATGTTGGGCTAAACCCATGTGGTAACCCATGGATACTCCATGGAGGTTTTAACCCATGGATCATGAGGGATATGGAAAGTCATTAGGGTTTACATGGTGTGACCCTAGTTTGCCACACTATATAAGAACCCCTCTAGCTCATGAAACCAGACTTAAGTGGAATACTAGAAAGCTAGCCGATTTTTTGTGTGCAAAGAATCTATTCTCAAGTTATCATTTGTTCAAGGAGTGTCTTGATTCCGTTTGAGGCATTCATACTATTGGTGTTAAGCTCTTGAAAGTCCAAGCAACAAGCTATAAAGAAAAGTTATGTTATCTAACTTGTTTTAATACCCAAGTATCAAAGTTTTGTATGCTAGTTAGGGTAATACCTTGGAAAGTTCAAGTTTGCATATATAATAGAGGAAACATATATCCAAGGTATTTAGGGTTGCATGTACACCTTAGGAGTGTTAAAATGCTCAAAAACCCTATAGAAATAGGATTGTATTCTATAACCAAGATGATATTTGATAGCCACAAATCCAATTATCATGCTCAAATTCATCAATGTTGGTAGAATCATGTATAGCATTGAATTGGAATGGAATTGGAAGAAATGTGATGAAAACATTGGAATACTTAGTTTTTGAGCATTTGATGAGTATACGGTACCCATAAACATGAATTGATACTAATAACATAATTTGAATGCAAAAACATGAGGACTTGAATGATGCTTAGTTGAATTTATGGTATATTTAGTCATAAGGGCATTTTGGGAAATCTATGCATAACTACATGGTGATTGACATATAAGAAGTGAATGACATTCATGAACATGAATGGGCACTCTAGATATTTTATTGTAACATTAACATGAAGGTATTCTAGTGAAATTCTAGCTCTAGTGATTATTTTGACTTAAAGGGCAATTTAGGAAACATAGAACGAAATTGAAGATTCCGTAGTTAGTTTATATACTTAAAATAAGATTATTGGTGGTTTTATATATGTAAAAACTTTGATATGAGTGTTCAATGAGTTCGTAACAAACTATATGGGTTTTGGAATGTGCAAATGAACAATAGAATAGTTAACCTTTCTTTTACAACTTGAAGATCATTATGTTCTTAAGGGTTTAAATGAGCACTTAATGGATTAAGTGGAGTGTTTTTGGATAATAAAACACATCCTAATCATGTGTGAGAACCTATACAAGTGGTAACAAGTAAATTGGAAAGGTCATTTAAGAACTATGTAAGTATATGGCCTTAATGAGAAAAAACTGTACGTTTAAGTGTGCAGTATGATTCACCGTAGGGTTACGGTAAAACCTCCCACCATTATGGTGAACTCTGTTGTCATTACGGTGAATATTGTTCCAAAAATCCTTGTTGTTCACCTATATGTTCCTAAACCTTCCTAAAACCTTTTAAACCTATATATTGTAACATCCAGTTTTCAGGTATTTACATTTTTTGTCCTTATTTTGAGAATTGTAGCATTTTAGCCCGTACAATGGGCGTACGTGAGGTACACACAACATACCTGATTGAGACATGGAAACACAAGACTTTCCTTAGTATGTTGGGCGTACATGTGGTACACCATTCGTACTACCCTAAACCTTAAACCCTAAATTTTAGGGCTTGTTCCCTATTTAAACAACCTTATACCTCCCCTGGACCTTCTAGAGAGAGCCTCTACTCCTTGAAAACTCTAATCGCGAGTCTCATCCTTGTGTGTGAAGATTTTGAAGCCTTTGGTGATTTTGGTTCTTTCTTGTTGAAGAAAAAGTCCATTGAAGAAGGTGGTGTTGCACGCAAGCTTGTGGATCTAGAAACTACCTCACCTTGTGCATCTTTTGAAGGTATAAAGTCCATACCTTGCTAATGTTGTTTCTAGATCTCTTAAGATGGGTATTTATGAGATTTTTATTCCAAATCTTGGACCTTTGTGAGTATGGGTTACTCCAAAGCATTTTGGTTGTACTTTTAGATGTTTGAGAGTGCCTTGATTCATAAAAATGGTTGCTTGATCATTTTTTTGACCCATGCATGAGTTATGTGACTTTAAGTGCTGCAAAAGTTAAAGCTTTGTGTTTTGAGCTCTATCTAGCCATGCAAAGGTTTAAATTCAGTGACTTGATGGGTTAAGACATTCTCTAATGGTCGGATCTAAAGTTGGAATAAGTGACTTAAAGGATTAAGACATAAAAGTTGGGATTTGGGACCAGGCAGAGTATGTCAGACATACTCTTAGCTACGCCCCACGTAGCTAGGCCCGTCCCGATTTCACTGATTCGAGATGTACGCCCCGCGTATGGACCGAGAAGATTGACTTGTTGACTTTTGCTGACTTTTGTCTTTTGGTCAAAAGATTGAGGGTTTGGACCATAAAGATAAAAAAAAACTCAGACAAGGGTAGATAGGAGTCCCATCTCCCACCAAAATCAATGATGCAGGCACGCAACATATCCTCAAGCATTTGAAGAGTCCGCTCCCTCTGTTCGTCGGTCTGTGGATGATAGGCGGTACTGAAATGCAACCGGGTGCCCAATTCTTCATGAAACCTCTTCCAAAACCTAGAAGTGAAACAAACATCTCAATCCGACATAATATAAATCGTCACCCCATGCCGAGCCACCACCTCCTGAACATAAATTTCAACTAGTTTCTCCGTAGAAGAGCCCTCACTTATGGCTAAAAAGTGAGCACGTTTCGTCAAATGATCAACTACACCCAGATAGCATCAAATCCCCTTGAGGTCTTCGACAGTTTTTTAATGAAATCCATCATGATATGCTCCCACTTCCACAGTGGAACCTTCAAAGGCAGAAACTTGCCATGAGGGCGCTGGTGCTCGGCCTTGACCTTCTGGCAAGTCAAGCATCACTTTACAAACTAGGCCATACATGGCCACCAATAACTATGCTTCATGTAGAGATACATCTTCGTAGCCCCTGGATGAATGCAAAATATCGACTTGTAGGCCTCCTCCATCAATACCCATCGATCCCCACCCGTATACGGTACCCAGACCCGTCCATGAAGAGTAAAAAGTCCCTTACTTTCAATATCAAAGACTAAAAACTGACCACGCACCCGCTCACTGTTTCGGTTCTCTTCCTTTATGACCTCCGATTGGGCTTCTTTGATCGTTTCCAAAACTGGGGTCATCACAGTCATCCTCAAGCACATATCTTGAATCGGGGTACTGACCGCCCTCTGCCTCAAGGCGTTGGCAACCATATTGGCCCTGCTTGGGTGATATAAAATTTCATAGTCATAATCTTGATGGGTTTTGGTCATAAGACATCCTATGTGCTCATACAAACCCTAATGCTTGGATCTAGGTTTCTCTATTGTACATGCAAGTTATCCAAGGCTATAAACCCTTATTCTAGCATATGGGAATCAATATTAACATATAATTAGGTTTAAGATATTACCTTGATTGTTATGTAGCAATAACAATCCCAAATCTCCTTGAATTGACTTTGGAAGGCTTAGAGTCACAAGTGTCACTCCTCTAATGGCTCACAAACACCATAAGCAAGATGATGAAGAGGAGAGAGGTTAGAGGCTTCCCAAAACGTATTCTAACCCTAGAAAAGAAGTTCCCCATGTTTTTGAGCCTTAAGGGTTCTATATATAGTGAGGCTATTAGGGTTATCTAATAAGGAAACCCTAATTTGGTTGCTTAAGCCCTAAGCAACCCATAGACTCCTTTAATCAAGCCCTTAGACGATTTCCTTATAGGCTCCCCATAAGAATTCGTCCACTTCTTGATTTAAGACAATCCACGGCCCAAATTGCAATTATCTTATAATTACAATTCCAGTCCCTTAAGTTTAATCAATCTCTTTTAGTCACAAAACTAATTACCAATTAATTATTGACTAATATTAATTAAACAATATGATTTCTCCTTTAATATATTATTCCCATAATATATTAATAAATCATATTTAATCCTTTCTCTCCATAATTCATCTTATCAAGTTGCTTTGGTGAAGGCAACCCAAAAGGACCATGCACCATCGGGTCAAGTACATACCAAAATAGTTATGGACTTAGACACTAATCCAACAGTCTCCCACTTGGATAAGTCTAACAACTATTCTGCATATGACTTCAGATCCTAATCTGCAATCGTAGCTTTCCAAAGCCGCTGTCAACTCTGATCATATCAGATACGCGTGTCCTTAGATAAGAGATCATATATTCCTCCATTCTAGATATCATATGAGATATGATTTCAAATCATTCTCTTTGTACTATATCTCGATTCCCAATTTATGACAACTGACTAATTGAACAGATCAAATTAGCCCTAGCCCGGCCGAGCATTTACGTTTGTCATCACTAAATCATCGAGGGGCCCAAAGATATCATTTTTATCCTACTTTGGATAAAAGGAACGAATAAACTTTAATACAATGCTTTCTTGCACTCACTCACTGAATCACACACAACAATATGTTTTATAACACCAAGTTACTAGTGCGTTTACATATTATCAATGTGCAACCGATTTGCAAGATACAACTCACACATCTCGGTTTCAAGAATATAAGATGTTATCGTCTCACTAATCACTCGTGATACAATTTCATGGAGTGATCCAAGTGAGCATGGGTTTAATCCAATACTCAAATCACATTCATAAGCACTCATGAACGTTGCAGCAAACATTTGCTTATCTCTAATGCTCTTTAGACAATCCACACACCAATTCACGATAGTCTTCATTCAAATCTACTTCCAACATATGAACGACTGTGGCCCGTTTGAATAATTTGATTATTCTTAATAAACTCAATTATTCTGGAAGTCAAAACATGCAAATGTGAAACACAAGAATAATACTAATCCCATATGGCCTCAACCCTTTGAGCATAAATAAAACACCTTTTGTTTATCACCATATCGATTACTCATTATTTGTCGTTTCGGATAATCAACTTCTTACTTGAATTACAACACTTGTCCCATGCTCCTAGCATGCACAGAATGTTTACCTATGGTTCTTACTTTGTGAAATAGATCATATTGAACACATTTCCAATCATTCTCATTTCACAACTCCAAATCCTTTTCCATAAGTGAAAGAATATCAAATTCTTGCTACTTATAGAATATGCTAGATTCTAACATTCTATGCAACTATCCTTTTGTAATGTCACTGCACCAAAGTCACAAAGACTATTGCCAATGATATTACAAAGTCCTCTATCGGAGATTGTTACAAGACAATTCCTTAGATATGATGTCTCTCACTCAAAGTACATTCCTTTTAACATCCTTTTGCATAAAGGTTTCTAATCTAGTCATAGATTTCTCAATATTCAATTCCCAATATGGACACACTTCCATATGTTCCATATGACAACTCATTCTTAATAGAATCTTTTCTATTCATAATGAAGTCGATATGGTCCATCCAATATGGAAACATTTCCATATTTTCCAATACTATACTTCCAACTACTCACAAGCAACCAATCCTCGTCGAACTTTGGATTGTCCTTTGATAGTTGTTTAATTATTTTAGTCAAAACCAATTCTAGTCCCTTTTCCCTCTAAATGCGCTCGACATTTGGAAAATTTTAGAATGGTCAAACATTAAAGCATTTGCAATCGATCCTATACCCGAAGCGTATGGGACACGACGCATAATTTTTATTTGCTATGTTCTCAAAATTCGAATTGTGAAGAGGAATGTCGTAATCATAATCAAAATTTTAAGAACCCACTATGTACCTTTGACTAAATTTATTAACATTCCACAACCTAAGCCTTTAGATTTGAAATGAAGCATAATATTCTCTCCCTTAATTATAGCAAAACAACCTTTCAACTCTTACAACTTTGCAAAGTATGACTCTTGTTTTCTATAATTAATATTGCTAACCTTGCAATACTTTCCTTAATAATCATACAATCATAACATTTATGCTCCCACTATCATGATGATTATTATAAAACATAACACTTATGCTCCCACTAGCTTCGACATGTATTCATAAACATCTTAACTTTCAGAAAACAATACTTATTGAATTTCTTAAGTTCGTGTTTCTAATACTTAGTGCTTTGATACTCTTTTATCAAGGCTTCTTGAACTAATACACCTTTGCCTTAGATAGTTCATATGTGTGTGTAAACAATTGCCAAACCTCACAATTCAAATTATAGAAAGGGATACTGTAACCATAATCGAATTCGAGAATGCAATTTTACAATCATTATCTTCTTAAAATCTTTCTTAGTGAAAGCATTTCCTCACAATCATTTTCATGAAGGAGGAAATCTTATGACACTTAGATTTAAACGGTGTATTTGTTCCTATCCATGTGAATTTGTCAAAACCAAAGTTTACGACAAATTCAAACTCATATGGATCGAACTTTCTTAATCTCGATTTCTTGTCTTATGGTAGCACAGTTGCCCACCATGTCTTCCAAGTAGTTAAGAAGCTCACCTTTTCTTATCAATGTACTTTCCATTGATTAAGGTCCTTGCCTTTTATGCATTCAAATGAGAACTCATAGGACTCACATGCATAATTAACTCGATTGGATTGGCACAGAAACAAAATAATGTCAACACGATAGGTTGTAAACCTCAACTCGTGTGCTAGTGATGATCGATAAGGTTTATTTGATTTGTTCTTGAAACCTTTCAAGAGCATTAAGACTCCCACTGACTCCTTGACATATAAGATTCTCTTGTCAAAACATTTCTTGACAAACAAATATTCAAGAGTTAGTGTAGCTTTTATCAAAACTCTTCATAAATTTGTCCTAGTTGGTCTTTGTCTTATCCAAGACATCACAACTTTCCACATTTGATGAATGTTACAAACCTTTTTAATACTTTTCACTCAATGTCACAATCTTAACTTTAAGACTTGTTATTGGAACGAAGTATGATTGACTTCTTTATTTAACCATTTCTTGAATTCTTGATTCCTCTTCTTAAACATACAATTATACTAAGACTCACTTAGAGTATCAATTGAGATATGGTTCTTAATCATTAAGACCTATCATAAAGCATAAAAGCTACTCTCCCTTCTTCTTAGAATGGAGAAACTTTTATCTTTCTGTCTACTTGATTCTTCTTATTCGTTTTGCTATTGATTTAAACATTTTTAATCAATTCACAATTACACTTAATCTTGTAAGTATAATCACATTTACTAAACCTTTAGTAAATCATGATGAATATCATTGTTACTCTTATGGTGGACTTGATCAACACACAACTTTATGTATTTAATCTCCAAGTCCTTCACTTGACACTTTGTCAATGAATTAGTCTAATTTCTAAATGTGAAATTTCTCATTCATCGTGCAACCAAGTTGCGTGATTCCAAATTTCTGTCCAATTGAAACTTGGGCGATGAGAAACTCTCCCTATTTGGTAAATTCTCGACTTTCCATAAATAACATAATAAGAACTAAATCCATTATTGCTAATAATAGAAACATTTTAACATCAAATTTTCAGACACGCCATTGCAAGGATAATATAAAATCAAAATTTATTTTATGCGGAAAAATTTGTCCTTACAATGCAACTCATTGAAAAACTTATGCTAATACATATTTCTTAGCAATCTAATTGTAACTCTAAGTAGTAGCTCAAGAATCTAATCTTCGAGAAATGCGATCGAAATCCATTCCTTGACGGTTAGATTCTGCTCACTTCTTCCCTTAAGCTTTCTTTCTTTTCTTCGATCCTTCAAAACATCAATTGTAATCTTATCACATTATGTATTAAGAATCTAGAATAGAAGCTTAAAAGAGTTAGTTAATGGATTTTACCTATATTAGAGCCATACGTTTTGACTCTCCCATCTCTTAGATCTCTTAGGTAAATGGGGCAGTTTCGTCTCCAATGCCCTTTCTCTTGGCAATAAAAGCAAATTGACTCCTTTGGAACTTGACATGGAACTACTTCAGACGTTTCCTTTCTCTTATGATCAAACTTTTCAATCATAGCATGTCTTTCGTTGCCATTGTCTATATCCATAGAGGTCTTAAAGGCAGATTCACCAATCAACTTTGCTTTTCTATTGCGCCAAACCATTGCTGATTCAGCAGCAATAAGCATATAGGTGAGATCTATAAGGGTCACGCCGCGGTTCATCATATAGTACTCTCTTACGAACTCACTATATGAGTTAGAAAGTGACTGAAGAACCCAATCAACAGCCATTTCCTCACAGACAACGGATCCCAACATTCTTAACTATCAATGTGTGACTTCATCCCTAGGACGTGTGCACACACCGGCTTTCCTTCTTTATGTTTACTTGCCAAAAGGGCTTGAGTGATCTTGAACTTTTCAAGCCTTTGAACTCGTGGGTTAGGGAGAATAATAGGAGGAGGTGGAGGAAGTGAAGCATGATCTCTCGTTCCTCGATCGAATCGTGGAATATCATCTTCATGTGGAAAGCTTGTTCCACGGGATTTGGGAAGACCATAGTTGTCGAACTTTGACATCTACAAAACGGGAGAAAACGAATTCAAGTTAGTTGATTGAAAGAGTCCTTAGCAAATCACCCAAATGAGATACTAAGGCTAGGACCCAACACAACATTCTACAACTCGGGAGAGGGATGTCGTAACCCTAATTGCAGAATATTTGAAGGTAAGTGAATGACGATTCACTAATTTCCACCACGAAAGACGAAAAAGAAATTTAAGTTTTAAATCTATGAAAACTCCTAGATCCTTTGAGATTCATTGAACTTTCAATGGCATGTTTAAATCTCGATATGCCCCTCTAGTTTGTGACTGGGATGCCGAGGATCACAAAGAGGGTGTGAATAACCATGCAAACTTACATGGTGCCTTCACATGTTACAGTCACCTATTCGATGTGCCGGTAAACCACACACGCTCCACCGAACTATGACAAACATTGATTCACCCTTTGCTACCTTTGCTTAGAACCATTTAGTGTGCCGGTAAACCACACACGCTCCACTAACGTCTTCGCAAGGGCACAAAGTGTAATTTCATGGAATTGCATCAATTCACTTTTGCCTAAGTAACTAAGATTGGGAATTTTATGAAAACATTTAGTTACTTTAATAATTCATTATACTTATAATAGAAGGTTTTGTCCTATCCTACCCGTTCGGCTAACGACCCTCCACTAGTCAAGAGTGAGGTGGGTAAGAGTGGATACTCATTCAATCGTCATTTTATAGGCAATTTCCTTAAACACCCCTTATAGACCAGCTTCGTGAATGAGGCCTACTAACGGTAAGACTGACTTTTACTCATACATATATATATATATATATATATATATATATATATATATATATATATATATATATATATATATATAATGTTAGACTTTTAATGCTATATATATAGTATAGGGTGTATTTTACACTTTTAAAATATTAGGTGGTCTAATTTAACAATTATACTTTTAATTCAATTAAATTATAAACCTAAACTTTTATGGATTTATTAAACCTCTTTTAATTATACACCTTAATTAATTAATAAAACCATAAGGGTGTGATTTGAACCTTTTCAAAACTATACTAGAGTTTTAGAATTTAACATTCCTAATTAAACTTTTAATCAACTTTTAAATTCCAAAACTTGAGGGCATGTTTTGAAACATTTCAACACATTAGGGTTTAGAATTTAAATATACATCAAAATTAAACTATTAATCAAAATTTAAATTCCAAAACTTGAGGGCAAGTTTTGAAACCTTTTTCAAAACATAAGGGTTTCAACTATTTAAATTTCAAAACAACAAAACTTTTGGGTTCAAATTTAAACTATAAAACCTAAAGGGCAAAATATGAAACTTTTCATAGCAACAAGGATCAAATAACAAATAATTTAAATTAACATTTAATCACATAATTATCCATATTTGATTTTTTTAATGATTTCTTGCAAAACAATTTATCAATTTAGTCAAAATAAGGAAACAATTATCTTATTAATTGATAAATATCTTCAATTAGATCAAAATTATAGTCAAATATATCATATAATCGGATTAATATTGATCTAACATGGTAAGGTAACTATCCCAATGCAAAAACAGCAAGAAATCCCGAGATAACCTCCATCTGACGAGTTGACTCGTCGAGTCAGGCCTGGACTCGTCGAGTCACCTTGCACTCGGCGAGTTCAGCCATGGACTCGGCGATTCCAGCCTCAAGAAACCCAAAAAGACGAATTTTCTAGTTATACAATGCATCAATACAATTGAAACCAAGCTAGGCTCTGATACCACTGATGGGTTTTGGTCATAAGACATCCTATGTGCTCATACAAACCCTAATGCTTGGATCTAGGTTTCTCTATTGTACATGCAAGTTATCCAAGGCTATAAACCATTATTCTAGCATATGGGAATCAATATTAACATATAATTAGGTTTAAGATATTACCTTGATTGTTATTAGAGCATTAGTTTAAGCGAACTAGGAATTTGTAGGATTTCTAGACTTAAACTTAGAATGCTAAGTGAAATTTTGAGATGTGTGTTTGTTATGTTTTAGACACGAGGACTAGTTTATTTTAGGAAAGTTTCCTAAAATACTTTATGTGCTAAATGTTATATGTTGCCATATATGATATTATTTGTTCGGATCTATGGTCTGTTGCCGACCGGATCTAGAAACCTTATGTGTGTAGGATTCTAAGCGTACGTCTACGATATTAGAACTAGCATGTAAACGTTTCGGACTGATAAGGATGATTTGAATATCTATCGTGATTGAGGATCTAATTTCACCTTATTCGGTGTGTAGATCAAAATGGTGAGAACAATAAGTGGAGTTGGGAATGCTGATGAAAACAGGAATCAACCACCAGTGATTGAACAAGTACCTGTCGTAGCAGCAGCACCTGAGCCAATAACCATGGCTGGTGTGCAAATGATGATTCAAACAATTTTGGATCGTCAGATGGATGAAACTAGACGGTTGCTTCAATAGAATCGTGAAGAACTGTCAATTCGTGTGGAAGAGCCTGAATTAAATGAAGGGAACTCGGAAGGTGGAAACTTCAGTGGGTCTGTTGGTCAAGCCAACCCACCGATAGTTAGGCAAAACAACCATGATGGAAGGAATGATGGAATGGGATGCAAGTACAAGGACTTTCTAACTTGCAAACCATCGACCTTCAATGGAAAGGAGGATCTGATTGGAGTTATGGATTGGATCTCCGAAATGGAGTTAGCCTTCATGACTTGCGGCTGCAGAGGCAAGTTGCAGACTATCTATGCGGTGCGTCAATTCCAAGGTGGAGCCGTTCGTTGGTGGAACACTCTAGGGAAGACTTTAAGCCCTAATGAGCCACTGCAATTGAAATGGGCAGAATTGTTGGTGCAGTTCAAGCGCAAGTTCTGTTCAGCTTAAAATTTGTTGGAGTTGGAGAACAAGTTTCTGACATTGACGAAAGGTAGCATGTCAGTTGATGAATACACCAATAACTTCACCGATAAGATGGAGTTTGCTTTGCGCATCGTTCCAGATTTGCTGACAAAGGTGGACCGGTATGCGAAGGGACTCCCATGGGAGTACGAGGTGCCAGTACGTCAGACACATACTCTAGAGGAAGCTATCTGGGCTGCCAAGTCTGTTGAGAACATGATTAAGGGGAGAACCACCGACAAGGTTGAGGTTGGTGAGAATAGAAAGTTTGAGGGAACATCTGGTTTCGGTAGCAAAAGCAAATTTTCGAAATCTGATTCGAAAAAGTTTGGTGGAGGAAAAGGAGGTGAAGCGAAGTGGTGTGATAAGTGTAAGAAGAAGCACTTTGAGAAATGTAGCGAGGATGTAACCTGCTACAAGTGTGGAAAGGTTGGACATTTTGCCAATGAGTGTCCGAACAACAAAAGGATGTGTTTTGGTTGTAATGAAGAGGGACATATTTTGAAAGACTGTCCGAAGAAGAAGGAGGCAGCTAGGCCCAACATTCCACCAAAGCCGAAGGCGAGAGCCTTCCAGATGACACTTGAGGCTGCGAAAGATGAAGCTGATGTCGCTTCAGGTACCTTTCTTGTTAACGAACTACCTGCTCAAATTTTGTTTGATTCTGGAGCCAACTACTCCTTTATTTCGCATGAGTTTGGTAGAAAACTAGCTTTGCCTGTTGATAGACTAGATAATGCTTTATTAGTCGAAGTAGCTAGTGGAAAGTTTGTACCTATTAGCCATCGTATGAAAAACATCTTAATCGAACTTAGTGGGAATAAGTTTCACGAGGAATTATTGCCTATCGAACTTAATGGTTTCGACATCGTGTTGGGAATGGATTGGCTTAGCGCCAATGATGCCGAAATTTTATGCAAGAAGAAGATAGTTAAAGTAAACCCGCCTGGGAAAGATTCGTTTATGGTGTATGGAGACAAACGCAGAGTAAATTCTGGAATCATTTCTCTAATGAAAGCCAGAAAGTGTTTGACCAAGGGATGTACATCATATTTAGCATTCGTGATTGATGCTAAGAAGGAAAAGAAGGTGATGCAGAGTATTCCAGTGGTGTGTGAGTATCCGGAAGTATTTCCCGAAGATCTTCCTGGATTACCACCTGATAGACAAGTAGAGTTCAGAATAGACTTGTTACCAGGGACCACGTCAATAGCAAAAGCACCTTATCGATTAGCACCGATGGAGATGAAGGAGTTGATGATGCAACTTCAGGAGTTATTGGACAAAGGTTTCATTAGACCTAGTTCATCGCCCTGGGGAGCTCCGGTGTTATTTGTGAAGAAGAAAGATGGAAGTATGAGAATGTGCATCGATTACAGAGAGTTGAACAAGGCAACAATAAAGAATAGATATCCGTTGCCAAGGATTGATGACCTGTTTGATCAATTGCAAGGTTCGAGCTATTTCTCGAAGATCGATCTTAGGTCAGGATATCATCAGCTAAAAGTAAGAGAGCAAGATATCGAGAAGACTACATTCAGAACTAGATATGGACACTACGAGTTCTTGGTTATGTCATTTGGACTAACCAATGCTCCGGCAACGTTCATGAATTTGATGAATAGGGTTTGTAATCCTTTCCTTGATAAATCCGTGATAGTGTTCATAGACGACATTCTGATTTACTCGAAAAGCCAGGAGGAGCATGGCAGACACTTGCGAGAAGTGTTAGAAGTTTTGAAGCAGGAGAAGCTCTATGCAAAGTTCTCCAAATGTGATTTTTGGATTCTTGAAGTCCAATTCTTGGGTCACGTGGTCAACCAAGAAGGGATAATGGTTGATGCAGCAAAGATTGAAGCTGTAATGAAGTGGGAACAACCGAAAAGTCCCACGGAGATTCGAAGCTTTTTAAGATTAGCCGGATATTACTGAAGGTTTATCCAAGGCTTTTCTTCGATTGCTACTCCATTAACAGCTTTGACCCACAAGGGAGCTACTTATGCTTGGAGTGATAAGCACAAAGAAGCATTCGAGAAACTAAAGAAGAAGCTATGTGAGGCACCGATACTTTCTTTACCCGATGGAGTTGAGGACTTCGCTGTTTATAGCGATGCGTCTGGGGTTGGATTGGGTTGTGTTTTGACCCAAAGAGAAAAGGTGATAGCATATGCGTCTCGACAGCTGAAGGAGCATGAAAAGAATTACCCGACTCATGATTTGGAGTTGGCAGCGGTAGTTTTCGCTCTGAAAATATGGAGGCATTACCTCTATGGCACGAAGTGCAAACTTTTCACTGATCATAAGAGTCTCCAATATCTCTTTAATCAGAAAGAATTGAATATGAGGCAACGACGCTGGCTAGAATTACTCAAGGACTACGACTGTGAGATACTTTACCATCCCGGTAAAGCTAATGTTGTTGCTGATGCTCTCAGTCGGAAAGTCAATCTTGAAAGGAAAAGGCCAAGAGCGTTGAAAATTGAAGTTGTCTCGACAATTGTGGAGAGTATAAAGAAGGCTCAAAGCAAAGCTTCTGAAAAGAATGACCGAAATGAGGAACGTTTGGGCAAAACGTTGTTGTTCGGTGTAAACAGTCACGGACTGAAGGTGTTCCAAGATCGGATTTGGGTACCTAAGTCCAGAGGAATTAGAGATCTTCTGATGGAAGAAGCTCACAAGACCATGTACTCGATTCATCCCGGTAGCACTAAAATGTATAGGGACCTGAAACCCTACTACTGGTGGCCGACGATGAAGCTTGATGTTGCAAAGTATGTGGCTGAGTGTGTGACTTGTGCGAGAGTCAAGACACAACATCAGAAACCGTATGGGAGTTTAGAACCATTGCATGTGCCTATGGGTAAGTGGGAAGACATTGCTATGGATTTTGTCACTAAACTACCCCGAACAAAGAATGGTCACGACATGATTTGGGTGGTCGTTGATCGATTCACTAAGAGTGCTCATTTCATAGCAGCCAAGGAGAAATGGTCTATGGAAAAGCTTGTGAATTCTTACGTGAAAGAAATTGTGAGGCTTCACGGTGTTCCGTTAACGATTGTGTCGGATCGTGATAGCCGTTTCACCTCGAGGTTTTGGAAAAGTCTACAAGAGGAATTGGGTACCAAGTTGTGTTTAAGTACAGCTTACCATCCGCAGACTGATGGTCAGAGTGAAAGAACGATACAAACACTTGAAGATATGCTGAGAGCATGTACCTTGGAATTCCTAGGTAATTGGGATGAACATTTACCATTGATAGAGTTTTCCTACAATAATAGTTTCCACTCGAGCATAAAGATGGCACCTTATCAAGCTTTGTATGGACAGAAGTGTCGTACGCCGTCTTGTTGGCTTGAGGCTGGGGAAAAGTAGTTTATGGGATCGGAGATGGTCCATCAAACTGCTGAAAAGTTGAAAATAATTAGGGAAAGAATGTTAGTAGCTCAGGATCGTCAAAAGAGCTATGCTGACAAGAAGCGAAGACCGATGACTTTTGAGGTTGGAGATTCGGTTTTACTTAAAGTCTCGCCGTGGAAGGGACTTATAAGATTTGGTAAAAGGGGAAAGTTGAGTCCAAGGTTTATTGGACCGTTTAAAGTTCTTCAGAGGATTGGGAACCAAGCTTACAAGCTTCAACTACCAGAAGAACTGAATGGAATTCACAACACTTTTCATGTGTGTTATTTGAGGAAGTTCACGGGAGAAGTTCCTGATATAATTCCAATTTCTGAATTGAGAATTGATGAGAACAAAAGGTTGATTAAAGAACCAGAGGCAATTGTTGACCGGAAGACTAAGAAGTTGCGACGCAAAATGGTTGGGTTAGTGCTTGTCCGATGGAAACACACGAATGGGCCGAATCTCACCTGGGAGACGGAGAGTGACATGTTGAGTCGCTATCCGCATTTGTTTGTTGATGTGTGATTCCGGGGACGGAATCATTCTAAGGTGGAGATAATTGTAACGCCTGTGTTTCCGGGCTTGCCATTTTTAGCAATGTAATAGTCTAGGTTAACCTTTGTAACCCGTTTTGAAATAATAGAAGTGTATTATTTGAGTATTATGTGTTTTGTGCTTAATTGCTTAATTATGTGGTTTGATTAATTAAGAATAAAAATAAGCGTCAAAATTAAAGTGTAAAATAAACTTGATATCTTTGGTTAATGTTGTAGTAGTTGACACGAGGTTTCCGAATATATATAGAACACCCAAATCTGACTTCGTATGAGGAAGTTATGATTGATTGAAGTTTCGACTTAGCGATGTGCAGCCCGAAATACTCGATTTGAGATCGAGCGGTTTTTAGTCGAATCGATCTAAACGAGAATCGAAGATCTCGTTCTTGGTATCGAAGCGATGAAAAGTTAGGCGAGAACGGACGTCAAACGAAGAAGTTATGAATTTATAACGAAGTTTTTCTGTCCCGGCCTATTAAAAATAAATAATAAAAATAAAGTTAAAATTAGCCGACAGAGTCAAAACGAAAGTTGTAGAGCGTGGTCTCACCTTCGCGTGGATATAAAGAACGTCGAAAACGGAGTTCGTATGACAAAGATATGAATTTCCGAAGTTTATTAAATAATTTGTATTTAAAATTAATCTTTAATTCGGATGATTATCTGAAGGAGTCACCGATCTGATCCGAGTTACGCCCCGCGTACACCGAGGTATGTCGACACTCGCACTCGAGCACTTCGGATACGTAAGCAGTGACGATTTCGGAGCAGTACGCCCCGCGTACTCCGAGGCTCCAGCCTCCTATAAATAGGATCTGAAGGCAGCCGACTCAATTGCTATTTTTCTCTCTTCTCTCTCCCGTTTTGCATCGATTTGCGTCCCAGAAATACCCCGAAGCCCCGATATTATTCTCGAGCCCCGAGGCAAGTCCCAAGATCCCGAGAAGTGCGGTTCCCGAGCCGAAGCTCTGCCCGCAAGAAGTTCGATTTTTGTGAAGATCTTCCAGATCTGCTGAGGATTACTACTTCTGCAAGTCGTAGTGCTGTCCGATCATCTTCTGATCAAGTGAGTGTATACTACCTTTCATAAACACGATAATAATACAAGTATGGTTTGAGTGTATTAAGTATATTGTTGTTTATATGTGTGAATGTGTATTCACTTTCTTCTATCTCATAGATATGATTATTCTCTATGAAATACGTGTTATGTGTGTGTGTGCCTCATCTGTTATGTGGAATATGTATTGATTAAAACATGCTATACAGGTTTTTAAACTATGTATAAAAATGTATATTTTTATCTACTAATATGTTGGGTAGAACATGGGTAGATAGTTGGTGTGTAATAAACAGATGAGAGGCCTCGTTGTCGTTTGATTTAGTCATCCAACGGAGTTTAGATGACGACCACGGACTTTTCTAGATAGTCTTGTGGAACATTAGCAGGTTCGCCACCTGTAGGTGTTAATGAACTTGGGTGTTCATTCGCTGTACTCCATCCCCCTTATGGTTGCCTTATTTGACTTGTATTGCTGAGGAACCCCCGAAGCATGTGTTGTCGCCCTGATGAAATATTCTTAGACTAGGTCCCTTGTGTTAGTTATTTTAGGGACATAAAGTGAGAATAACGGGAATGGGTAATTGGGTTATTGTTGGTTGGTGGAATTAAATATAATTATTTATTGTGGGTTGAAAACCCTATATGCTCACCAGGCTCCCAAGCCTGACCCACTCAGTTTTATTTGTATTACAGGAAGTGGCGCGAGGGCATAAGATGGATGAACCATCAAGTTGTTTTGTTTACAAGTCTGTATATGTATATATTTGTTGAATGACTTGTAATGTTATCGTTTATGCTTATTGGTCTATATCGGAACATGACACCCCGAGTTTTGATTATATAATGAAAATACATTTCTTTTATGAAATGCTTTGGTAAACATTGTTTTATCATGTTTTGTTTTTGGGAACAAATTCCGCAACTCTTTCAAATCAAAAGGATTTACTCTGAAATTATTTAAAAGCATAAATGAAAATCGGTCTTTTTTGGCTGAGATTTTGGGGATGTCACACAATAACAATCCCAAATCTCCTTGAATTGACTTTGGAAGGCTTAGAGTCACAAGTGTCACTACTCTAATGGCTCACAAACACCATAAGCAAGATGATGAAGAGGAGAGAGGTTAGAGGCTTCCCAAAACGTATTCTAACCCTAGAAAAGAAGTTCCCCACGTTTTTGAGCCTTAAGGGTTCTATATATAGTGAGACTATTAGGGTTATCTAACAAGGAAACCCTAATTTGGTTGCTTAAGCCCTAAGCAACCCATAGACTCCTTTAATCAAGCCCTTGGACGATTTCCTTATGGGCTTCCCATAAGAATTCGTCCACCTCTTGATTTAAGACAATCCACGGCCCAAATTGCAATTATCTTATAATTACAATTCCAGTCCCTTAAGTTTAATCAATCTCTTTTAGTCACAAAACTAATTACCAATTAATTATTGACTAATATTAATTAAACAATATGATTTCTCCTTTAATATATTATTCCCATAATATATTAATAAATTATATTTAATCCTTTCTCTCCATAATTCATCATATCAAGTTGCTTTGGTGAAGGCAACCCAAAAGGACCATGCACCATTGGGTCAAGTACATACCAAAATAGTTATGGACTTAGACACTAATCCAACAAATCCTTCACTACATCCAGCTACCTCCTATGCCTCATATTCAGGTTAGGCTAATCCATAAGATATATCAGGCTCTTATGGTCCATATAGATGGTACATAGAGCTCCATAAAGGTAGTGATGCAAAATCTTGAGAGCGAAAAACCACAAACCCCAATTCCAAATCATATGTAGGATACTTCGCCTCACGAGGCTTGGGGCACAGTTATGGGATTTGGACCTGTGAGTCGGGTTATGACCTTAATTGATTAGGTTTACTTGTTGCTTTTATTAGGCGGAGTCTAGTTCCGAAAAATCGGGAGTGAGATTAATCAGTCATCAGTATCAAGTGAGTCTCCTCACTTATTCTTACATGTATGGTAAGATAGTTGTGTATATATATATATATATATATATATATATATATATATATATATATATGATGACCAGTTGGGTCTAAGAGCTACTATTGTGATATGTGATACTGTGTGTATTGAGACTTCGAGTAGTCTCTAGAGTTGCTGATAACCCACCGGGTGTGCTGTTTGCCCACTAAGACTTCGGGTAGTCTCCAAGGTTGCTAATAACCTATAGTTGTTTATTTGTGTTGTGTTGTGTGGGGTATTTTAGGGAACTCTCTAAGCTTCATGCTCACAATTGTTGATTATATGTGTTTCAGGTACTTTTGATGATCGCGAGAAAGTGAAGGTTTGATTGTACACATTCACTGAGAGATTTTGTTATTGGGAATTATGTGGCACTCTGATATTTGTAGTGATGATTTGTACTTTATACTTGTAATTTTTTGATGGTTTGGTTTATGAACAATATTCTGGGTAATTTTAAAATGAAAAATTTTGTTTGAAATTTGAGGTGTTACATATATTTATCATATTAAAGATTAGGAAAATTTGAGAACCATTTTAGGGGTATTTTGGTCATTTATTGACTTTTATACATGTTTTGTATGTGGTGTTTGAGAGTGTCACTCCAAGGCAAGGAACTAGAAGAGGACTAGCTCACCTTCGTGTGATTAAGTTGAGTACATGTTGTCATTTTCCCACTTTGGGGTACATGGAAAAATAATTTTATGATAATGAAATACAAGGCTTTAATATATGAAATATTTTGAAATGAAAGTGTTAAATGTTTTTGAAAAGAATGTTTTGAAAGTAAGAATGTCTTGGAAGAACGTATGTTTGATATGTGAAATGTATCTTTTCAAAGTATATTTTCCTAATAACCTATGATATTTTAAATGATGATATGAGTATTGTTAATGTGAAAAGTGAAAGCTAAGAAGAAAGTAAAAAGGAAAAGAAAGTAAAGAATGAATGAAAGCCACCTGGGCCATGATGCCTCGTAAGAAGTCTAGATGAATCTACTGGGGTGATGCCTCCCCTTTGCGATGTAGATGTCCTAGTTAGCATGATGCCTTGGTGGATTGATTTGTTCTTTCCACCTTGGTCTAGACTTGGGGGTACCCTAAGTATAAAAATTGGCAATAGTTTAATACCAGAATTAGCCCTTGATAAAAGAGAAAGAAATGTAAAAAGATGTCTTTTCAATGAAATGAAAAGAAACGAAACAAAAAGAAATGAAATGATAAGATATGAAATAATATTTATGATGTGTATGAAAAGAGTTTCCCTTGAAAATGTTTTATGGTCTAAAACTATGTTTATAATGTTTTGCAAAGATGAAATGTTTTTTTATGAAAATATGATAAATGTTTTGGGTCACAAAACCACATAGCTCACGAGACATTATTGTCTTACGTAAAAAAAATCAAATTTTATATCATTGGAAAAATGATAAAAAGTTATGAAATTCTGTATTTTTAGTTTTTTTTTTTTTTTTTTTTTTTTTTTTTTTTTTTTTGATAAAAAATAAATTCTAAAAGTTGAAAAAAAGATTGGTTCCTTGGTTAATTATGGTTTTCTATTGAACCTCAATATATATATATATATATATATATATATATATATATATATATATATATATATATATATATATATATATATATATATATATATATATATATATATATATATATATATATTACTTGAAATATAAATTATATTAGAATATTATTCCACAAAATTGTCTTTTATGATCCAGTCTAAGAACCTACATTTTCTTGTTGGAACGAGGCCATGCAATTGAGTTTCCACGAAATCATCTTTCTATATAATTACTTTTATTTGTATATATTATTTGGAACTGTATAACTATACAATATTAATACTTATATATTTGTTTATGAATTTTTCGTCTCGTTCATTTCAAACTTTATTTGATTACGCGTGATCGTATATACCCATAACCTAAAGTTGTATATATAATTGCCAAATATTCATCCAAGAACACGCTTTCTCGAAGCCAACCACAACAAAGTTGATGAAAAAGTTAAATAGCATAATTTACTTTATATTAGTTAATACAAACTGAACTACTTTAGATAAAATATAATAAGACGTGTTTGTTTGGTTTCAAGAATGATGACCATTTTTTTGTTGTAAAGTAGTTTACGAGGCTGGTATGAAACTAGGGATACCCAAAATGTCATAAATTAACCAATATTTCTTTTACACTGTTTATTAAAACACCTAATATTCCATACATAAACCACATTTTTTTTTTTATCTCAAACGGGTGTTAAACCCTCGGTCATAAATGTCTGTTATAAATATATAAGAGATAAATGTCTATTGCCCATTGTTATAAATAAATAAGAGATAAATGTCTATTGTCCATGATTTATAACGACGTTTTTTATGACAAATATTTTTCTTTTTAGCCATTTACAAATATTTGTCTTTGTAGCCATTTACGACAAACTTTTTTTTTTTTTTTACGACAAACATTGTTGTTTGTAATTTAAATCAGTTTTTTTCAAAGTAGTGTGTATGAATGGTTTGACTAATTGGTACAACTTGTAGTCAATTTTGAGATAAGGATACGTCCTATTATAAGAACGTGGTGTGAGATCCGTGTATTACACAGGTTGATTTAAAAAAAAATTAAACAATAAAAAGTAAATTTTTAATATTTTTTAATGTACAACTTTAAAATAAAAAAGGAAAAAATATATTTATTGCAATTTAATATTATATATATATATATATATATATATATATATATATATATATATATATATATATATATATATATATATATATATATATATATATATATATATATATATATGATGTTTAATGTTTTATATATATAATATATGACTTTAATTTTAAAAATTAAAATAAACCAAAAATTAACAAGTGGATAATATTTTTTCAAAAATAACACAAAATGATAAGTGTCAAAATTCATGAGAGAATGATAAAAAAAACATTTATTTATTAAAGAGGATTTTGTAATAAGTTGTGATGTATTTTAAAATTTAAAATTCAGGTTATATATCACGGTTTTACATGAAATTCATGAAACATCCACAAAATATGGAATAAACTTCTTTCGGCAAGAATCTTTTTGTGATATTGGCTATTATTTTGAGACAAATTTGGAAGATATGATTATTTTGTTTCTAACTTTTATAATTTTGTGATTAGTAATTATATTTATAAATATCTTGAATAAATAAAAAAAAATCTTTTCATGGGAGTGGTATATATAGTGATATACCGATCTTGGAAAGCCAAATTCCATAACTCAAAATCTTTTCATGGGGAATGTGAATTGTTTAGCACATGCTTTGCCCTCTCCTTTCCATGACTTGAGAAACTATCTATACAAATGACTATATGGGAAAGCACACCATCAGTCATCCAGTGAACGAAGATGATTACTGCTGTATAGTGAAATATCTTTTTTATGAGATTAATAAGGATTATGGGTTTAAGTTAGGGGGAGCAAATCGAGTCATTATGCCGTGTTTTTGTCTTACACAATACGACAAGACAATGTTTTATGTAATATGGGCACGACATGACACGATGTCGTGTTTTTTTTAACTAATATAAAAACAAACCAATTAAAAACAACAAACACGACAAAGATAGCATAATATAACAATTAGTTTTTTAATCAATATTTAATCATAAATAATATGACAAATACGAAAAATAATTGTTAAATCGTGTCAATTTCGTGTCGCCTTTTAAACATAAACACGACACGACATCGTGTTTTTTACACATGACACGAACATGAATTTAAATTTCAGTTTCGTCCCAATTTCGTTTCGTGTCGTGTCATCATTTGCAACACTTAGTTAGATTGTTAGGCTAGAGGATGTAATGTCACAAGAATCGCACTCCCTTGTCTGCCACGTAGGATCCACATAGGTGCCGTGTTAATTATACCACACAATGTGGTTCTTTACCACACGAGAGAGAGAGAGAGAGAGAGAGAGAGAGAGAGAGAGAGAGAGAGAGAGAGAGAGAGAGAGAGAGAGAGAGAGAGAGAGAGAATGTGCGGTAGATTTTAGGTAGGGAGAGTGAAACCACACTCCCTTAACGCATGGTGGGGGCGGTGTTCCCCATTGCCACCGTGACAACCGCACTCCTTTATAGTATTTAGGAATATAAATAAAATTCAGAAGTAGATTAAACTGTATTTATCATAGTTTTAAAAAAAAACCATCCATTAAAATTTATCGAGTAGATTTTATGAATCTTTAGGTTGTTACGGTGTAGTTATTTGTTTAAAAGTATAAATAATAGAATTATTATCGAGGAAATTAAGTAAATATCTTCACTTACGAGCATATAAAATTTGACTATATATTTGTTCTCATTTTTTTTATAATATCATACAAACTTATTAGTGTGATTTTCTATAAAGTTTTACCATCAAATTTTAACCCTAACGATAGAACAAATTGTGAAGAAAAAATATTTTGAGAAAGAGAATATTAACGTTTTAATCTAAACGATATCATAATAAGAATAAAAAGTCTATTAACATTTGCGTTCATGTTGTTAAAATAAACTCTAGGAGCTCCATTTATTTTGGCAAAATAAGAATATCATAAGCTTCGTTTATTTTGGCAAATAATAGCCCTGAAAAATCTTTTTGTACTTTAAACTAAACAAATCACTATTAGCATTGTTCAAGAAAGATTAGGGCTTAGCATGCCTTCGGTTCTTTCTTTAACACGTAGTACATAAACAGTTAATTAATATTCGTATTTTCATTACAAAATGGTTGATTTACAGTTGTTGATTTAGGTTTTCTTTATTGATGGTCGGTTGGGGTTCTTGGTTTGAGCTTCAAAAGCATGCATTGTGCACACAATCACATAATCTTAAATATGTTCCAAGTACTACGTAGGTATTGAAACTAGGCTGCAGCTTTATGCAATTCCAAGGCAATTGGAGTTTGATAGTGGGCAAGTAGAGTTTGGTTTAATTAGCTTTTAGTTTATAACTAAAAGTTCATTAAATATAAACTAAAAGTTCATTAAGTGTATTTCTACTTAGGAAATTGATAAATCCGTTAAAAAAATATAATATTATTGTAGCTATGGTACAAATTAATAAAGCAAATATTTGTAGATGAATAAATCCATTAAAAGGCAATATCACTTCCCAAAACAAAGAGCTTCATGAGCTTTTAGTTTTAGTAAAAAGTTCAATGTAAAAACAAAAAGCACGAGTTTTTATTTTTTAATTTAAACAAAAATTTAAATCTAAAATTTAATTTATATAGCGTTTAATAAAAATTATTGGATTTTTTTAATAATTTTCAAAATTACTCTTGATAAAATTAACATAGTCTATTTTAATTGTTATTTTATGTAATTTTATAAATTTTAAAACCTTTCAATTATTTTTATCAAACACTTATATAATAGATAAATTCTACAACTTCCAGCTAGATTTGACAAACACAAATGAGTTATTTAGGGGATGATTTATCCCTAAATTTATAAGATTGGAAATTATTATCAATTTTAATAGATGGGGTTCATGAACCAAAAAGTGTTTGTCATGTTTGTTGAAATATGACATATGATACATGGTTGAGGTTTAAGTCCTATATAGATTTATGAGGAGAATTAGTGGTGTTTGGGAGTGTTAATTTATCGACTTTTTGAAAAAATTAATAAGTTTAAAAAAAATTTCTAACAAATTTAAAATATCTTTTAAAACAACTTTTTAATAAATTAAAAAAAAAAGACTTTTTAAGAAGTAATTCATTCTTGAATTTTCGAAAAGGAAAATTAAATATCCTTTTACTTTTTTGTTCCTATTCATATTTTTACTTATATAAAATAATGACCGGTTAAAACCATTTATTTTTTCTTTTAATACTCTCTTGATCAATGGCAGATCCAAAAAATTTCATAGTGGAGGCACTAACTGTTAACAATACTTTGACGTACACATTAACTTATCTTTCATATATATATATATATATATATACCAATTAGTGGCGCGTCAAGAACGAAAATCAACGGGTCCTTCATACATAAAAGATTAAATAAAAATAATAAAAAAAAAACATTAAAAAGTTTGTGAAAATTTGACATTTTTTGACCTTTTAAGCAAAAAATAATACGAAATTGAGAGCTTTTAGCAAAAAAAAAGATTTTTTTTATTAAATTTAGAGGGTTTTTTTAGCCTGTTGGGAGAACAAAAATCAAGAAACCAACTATGTAACCATAAATTCAATATTTTGAAGAGTTGATATAATTGTTTACTTGGGGGCATATATATATATATATATATATATATATATATATATATATATATATATATATATATATATATATATATATATATATATATATATATATATATATATATATATATATATATATATATATATATGTGTGTTGTATAAATTTTTAGATCATTAGGCTCTCCCTTTCTCCAAGGCTTGGGTCCGTTCTTGATTTTGATCTAGTAAGACATTTGTTCCGAGTAAAAAATTTATTTTAAATAAGTCAAAATCTTTCATTCATTATCCCAAAAGGCAATAATAATAAAAATATTTTCGAAACATCAGAGTAAAATAAAAAATAGTTAATGCAGAATAAATCTTCATGGGATGCAGTGCGATCAAGCCGAACCCTTCCTTTTGAAACCAGAAGTACCTGGAAACATTTTAAACATAAACCGTAAGCACAAAGTTTAGTGAGTTCTCTCAAAATACCTCATATCATACATACATAACAATCAAAACATAACCGAGTCTATTTCAACACCTTTGGTCTCTTTCAACCGGTATTGGGTCTATTTCACCCCTTTCGGTCTCTTTTAACCGATATTGGGTATATTTCACCCCCTTCGGTATCTTTGAACTGGTACTGAGTCTATTTCACCCCCCTTTAGTCTCTTTTAACCAGTATTAGGTCAATTTTACCCCCATTCAGTCTCTTTCAACCGTTATTGGGCCTATTTCACCCCTACAGCTAAGCATACAATCATATCAGCAAGAGTCACAAAGACAACAAACACATATATACATAATAGTAAGTGTCACAAAGACAAATATCATTCTATCAACATAATCTAGTGGGCTGGCATTGGTGCCTTCGACCCACGAGTACAGTGGAGGAACTCACCTCGCAGACGAAACCACAGCTAACAACACCCACATCCGATGAATAATGCCAACACCTCATATCAATCCATACAAGGTAAACCCTTAGTCCACCTTCTAAAACTAACAATTGGCCAAAAGTCAACCCTCAAGGCCATCAGTCATAGCCAGCCCATGGCCACGTCGTGGCTAACAAACAAAACCCTAATCCAAGCTTTAGAAGTCCTCCGCATCGTGGCCAAACCATCGTCACATCGTGGTTATCTGACAAAGACACGATCTACACATTCTCCATGTTGTGACGCTTAATCTACCTTGTCGCGGCGTGCATCAGACGGACATATCATGAATAACAAAATCGCCACGCCGTCGCACCATCCTGTCACGATGTGGCCGCTGCCTTTGGGATAACTTAACCAATAAGTCCTTAATTGTTTGACCCACTCATCCAAACCTTCCAGATGCCATTCATATTCCTAAAATATCCTACAAATTTTTCCTTTTTAGACATGCATGTCCTATGCAAGTCTTGGGCTCAAGTTAGGTCAAGAAGGTGAAAAAGAGGTCAAAACTTCAAGCATGGAAACAAGACCTTACCAATTCTTACATCCAGAATATATGATGACCAAGGGAATAAAGCGAGCTATAAAGTTGCGAACTTTATCTCTTTCAATTATCCAAAACTTAACTATATACCAAAACATACCAAATAACCTAGATCTATAAGGTAAACATCATCAAGATGAAAGCTTGAGAACCCACAAATGATCTAGAAGATGCACACAAGGAGTAGAGATGAGTAGCTTGCTTAATCTACGCATAAAAGCTCATTATTTTTCTTTGCAAGGCCACAAAAACACACCAAATAAGTCAAGACCTTCAAAGAGGGCTATGTTTTAGGTTTCTGGGTGTTGGAGGCTGTTAAGAGGTGAAACCCTAGCTACTACTTCCTTTAAAAAAGGTGCAAAACTCGGAATTTAAGGTTTAGACCACTAGATGGCCACCACGTTCTGGCTAAAAGAAATCCACGTCGTGGTGGCTTAAATGAAGTTCGCGACCAATTTGCCCTCACCACGTCGTGGTGGTTCCTTGACCACGTCGTGGCAACTACCAAAACTCACAAATCAGCAACTAAAATATATCTCAAGAATCCGGTTGTTACAACATGCAAGGAGGAGATTTTGTTTTGGTGGCAGTTTACCTAATGTGTCAATACATGTTTGATTCAAGATTTGCAATTTCCTTGCACCACTTTAATAGGATCGACAAGAAAATGTCATGATTTATGATCATACACCGTGCTGAAAAAGTGTCTTAAGTTGTTAGAAGAAATGAACCACAAGCTTAGGGGGAGCAATTAACAGTGATAAATGTGTGACATCCCCATTTTCACGGTCAGAAAAGACCGATTTCGTTTATACTTTATAAAAATCAGAGTATCTCTTTTAATCAAAATGTTGCGGAATTTGTTCCCAGTAAAACATGATAAATACATTATCAAAGCATTTCTGAAGAAAAGTATTTTTATTCATTTTAAAACATTTGAGATGTCATTGTCAATACAGAAACATAAGCATAAATAGAACTTACATTCATTATCACTAGTGATCTATATCTCCTTAATCTCTCAGTGTAATGTGACTTCATATCAACACCTGTGATATAAATAAACTGAGTGGGTCAGGTTGGGAAACCTGGTGAGTACATAGGGTTTTCAACCCACAATAATATAATTATTATGTTTAATCGCCAAACAGTTAACCCAATTACCCATCCCCATTATCTTCTTTACTCTTAAGGGTCTACCCTAAAAATCAGCTACTCCTCTTTAATTCATTCCTAAGGATCATCCTAAGGAATCGGCATGAAATCCATCGTTGCCAGGGTTTACTCAATAGACACTAAATCCATAACTGTCAGGGCTATTTCGTTTACAGGTTGCGAGCCTGCTAGTGTTCCACTGGACTGTCTAGAATAGTTCATGGTTGTCATCCATACTCTGCTAAATGACGGGGCCATCATTTGGGAAAAGGCTTTTCACATCGTCCACCTCTCACCCTCACCTCACGGTCTATTTCACCTCTCAACGTATTATCCAACTCATACTCCATCTATTACATCTACCCATGTTTTACCCCAACATTATCGTAGATATAAAATACATATACAGTTTAAATCATTTAAAACATGTATAAAATCTTTCATCCAGCATAGATAGCAATTATACAGATAATATTCACACATAGCACGTAGTTTATATAAAATACTTCATATCTATGTGTAAGTTGAAAGTAACTATGCACTCACTTGATTAGGTGGTGATTCCGAACTCAGACAACACTTCGTTATCTCTAAACAGTTTTCCTCGACAACACCTAGTATCAATACCACTAGGGTTTAGTTTTTAACGTTAACCGCGACTAATTAATAGTCTAGCTAATATTACTATTATATAAGCGTTAAATAACACTCAATATAACTCATAATAATAGCCCAAATAATTATTTTAAGGTCCTAAGAATGTTACTATAATTAAATAAAAGCTATATTAAATATAGTATAGACGTAGCTCACTTACAGCGGGTTTTTATTAAAAACCGGGCTTCGCTGGAGCAGCGTTTCCGAGCCGAAAACTTTTCTTCTCGGAGCCGCCGGGCGCTCCGGGGCTTTCTTCTCATGCTAGGGAGGTTCCCTATACTTGGGAGGGGTTTAGGGAGGTTAGAGAGAAGTTAGAGAGAGAAAGAAAGGCTTATGGTGTGAAGAAATTATGAAGAGTTTATCTCTTATTTATAGGAATTTTATAGTAAAGTAGTCTCAAAGCATGTCTGTATCTTTCGCGTACGAGCTCCGTTTTCTATGTTCTTTATATACACGCATTGGTATTTACGAGTACTACAACTTTCATTTAGAACCTGTCGGCTAATTCTCCTTATATCTCATATTTACAAAAACTGTATCGAATTCGTCGCGCTCGAAAAGTAGAGACTAAGCTTCGTCCATAACTTTCGCATACGATCTCCGTTTTTGTCGATATTTATATCCATGTGTTGGTATTTACGAGTACTACAACTTTCATTTAGACCTCGTTGGCTAAGTCTCAATCTATCTCTGATTTACAAAACTATATCGAATTTGTCGCGCTCGAAAAGTAGAGACTAAGCTTCGTCCATAACTTTCGCATACGAGCTTCGTTTTTGACGTTATTTATATCCACGTGTAGGTAAAAATAAAATCTATAACTTTCCTTTTTACTCCGTCGGCGAATTCTCAACCGATCTTAGATTTAACAGTAGGAGGTGATTACATTGTTAAATGTCCTCGTAATATTCATAACTTTTACATACGGACTCCGTTTTCGTCTGTCTATTTGTCTTTGAGTTCCTATTAATGAGATATTAAACTCCCATTTAGGTCGCGTAAGCCAAAAACCGATCAAACTAAAATTCGAGTTTCGGGTCATGCCCCACTATGCCAAATCTTAGAAAAATCATAAATTCTTCATACGAAGTCAGATTTGGGCGTTCTTTTTATGGAAACTCTCGATTTAAAATTTTCTATGACTTTTGTTTAGATTGCTAAGGCTAAAAGTCGCTCTATCATAAATTCACTATTTATGCTTCCCGGTGTCGTGCCGGTTCCGTCGCTAAACTTTGACGGGTCATAACTCCTTCGTTATAACTCGGATTTCGGCGTTATTTATTTCTACGGAACCCTTAAGACATATTCTACAACTTGGTTAAGATTATTTATTCTAAATAATCTTTTGTCGAAAATTCGCTTTTGACCCCTATTATCTCTAAATTGACTAGCCCGGATCTACGGGCGTTACAATTATCTCCCCCTTAGGATGATTTCGTCCTGGAATCATCAAAGAAACAGGGCTCACATGATGACTCCATACGTTATCTCTTCATCCTAATTAATAACCGTAACTTTGATTTTTCTTCAAACAAGTATCTAACTCTAAGATTTCCTTACTACAGGCGGTGCCTGATCTTGGACCTGCTCCCTATCTCACGTTGGACTCCCAATTATGACCTTCAAGTTACAATCTCGATCCTTACTGGAGACTGTTTCTTCCTTTTAACAATCTTAGGATTACAACCATGGACCGATGTGTCGTATTGTAATGACCTAACATCGTATGTTGCAACGCTTAGACTCAAGTCTTTTAGAGTCAAATTTCCAAAACAGACTATACCTCCCTTCATGTTCTAATGTGATATAATCACAGATTAAAAGGTAGCATTCCTAGCTACAAGCAACTATCCAGATACCTCTACTGATTGCTTTGATTGTCTTTCACTTCAATCTTCTAGCTTAAGTCAGATACTACATCGGACTTGGTTCTCTGAACCATGTAACATACTCGTCTTAGTCAGACTCAATTTCATATGACCACTAGGGTTGGAATAGAAATCATCTTTTTAGTCATTACCGAAACGATGGTAACAACATACTTGAATAAAACGAAATCAATTACTAGTTTCTTGGTAACCTTGTGACTTCCCCTGATCCAAGTGTGAGTCTTGTGCTTCCGGTAGTATATGCACCTACTACCTTTCACACCGATTCATACTCGTCCCAAGTATTGTCTCGTAGTCCCCAAGTCCTAAAATCACAAAACAATTTAACACATATGAGTGTGTCCAAATAATCATAAAATTTCCCTAGACTCTACTAGGACTTCTTCCATGCATATCTTCAATCATCAATTCTACTTCAACTCGGTTGGTGATGGACATTCCAGATGATAGGAAAACTTTAGGAATTACACCAATCGTTCTATCATCCCGCCAATCAAATGTGTACATTCAGATGTATCGTACTTCTCTAGACGTACTGTTATTTTATCAGACGTATTCTAAAGGAAATATACCTCTCTTATGATATCTTCCGATATGTGTCATTCACTATCGTAAGCCATCTCATTTCCTCTATTTTCTCAGTCTATCATGGTTCGCATCACCTCCTGAACTTCTGCCATTGTGATAGGTTCGGGTGCAGTGTTAGGTGCATTTCATGTACCCATTTTGTAGCTTTATTTCATAAAAGTACATTGCATTTAGGTTTAAACTCATGCATTTTGCATATTTTCGGGATTTTTCATGATGCGATTCCATTCACACACTTTTGTAATATTTCAGGGACATTTGGAGGTTGGATCTTGCTTTAGGAGGTTAAAAAGAGTTGAGGGTAAAATTTCAGGGCTATTGGAGCATCGAGGAGGAAGTTATGAAGAAAATGAAGATTTTGGTTTTACAGGAGTTTACACGGCCATGTAAATGGAAGCCTATAATTTACATGGGTCGTGTAAACGCATATACAGGAGCATTCTACTATTCTTGTTTACACGGTCGTGTAAATTGCACCCTTTAATTTACACGGGCCGTGTAAACGTCTCGATAGTTTTTAAAGTAGTTTTACTCTCATATAATGGAGACAATGGGTTTTTTTTGGAGGGGGGGGGTCGACTTTTGGGCAGAGAGAAGGCGATTTTCAGAGCTTTTGGAAGTAGATTAACACTTGGGAACATTTGATTTCATTTTGTAAGAACTTTAATTTCATTTTCTAGATTTGTGATCTTGTTCTAGCCATGATTGGCTAGAACCCTAGTTTCTCCAACTTCATGTATTGACTTCTTAGTTGTGATTTCAATCATATGACTTGATGTTTTCTTTTAATTTTCTATCTAGTGAATTTGATTTTGTCTCAATCGAATGTTTGATTCTAATTGTGATTCTTATTGGCCATTTGAATTAGGGTTAGATCATTCAAGTTATCTAATTGCAAAATCCGTAATTGTTTTGTAAATTGGACTAGGTAACAAGCACTAAACTGATTTCTATTGAATGAATTTAGTGTAAATCTTATTCACACATTCTTATGCTCCCGAGCTTATGAGGAGTATTGAGTGTTGTTGAGAACATTCACATAAAGTTTAATGCAATCTTTCAACCTAATTCTAAGAGTTTGTTTAGATTAGATTGGTAAGGTTAGGATTAATCAAAGAGCTTGTTTTGGTTAATTATTATGGTGAATGGGAAGTGTTAGAGCTTGTTAACACTTTCAAGTACCAACTTAGATAGAATTAAACAATATCTTGTCATCCATGGAATCACATTGCTAATTTGTCTTGCATAGAGTTGGAGTACTTGCAAATCTTGAACTTATTTCACTTAATCAATCATTTACTTATTGCTTTATTCTATAGTTTAAATCATTGCTTATAAATTCCCCCCATTCTGTGACCATTTTTGTACTTTACACAAAAAGGTATAAACACTTGTCCCGTGTCTGTGTGGATCGACCCTACTTACCTTGTACTACGTTTTTAGTGCATAGTAGTAGTGTTTAAGGAGTCATTTGTACCCTTTACTTGTTGGGTTTGACACCCCTAACAAATTGGCGCCGTTGCCGGTGACACGGTGTTACTAATTGTTTATGCCAAGCATTTTGTAAGCAGGTGCTTTAAAAGAAAAAAAGAAAAAAAATCAGGTAGAAGATAAGTTTTCAATTGAAGGAAGTGGCGAGAAGGTTAATGTTTTGTAAAGGCCCACCTACTTAGAACAAAGCACATTCAGGGGCCAAGTCGAGCCAACGACTTAAAACAAGGGCAGCTAACCGGGAGGCAACCCGGAGTTTTTTTTTTCTTTCTTTTAAAACTTTTTAGCCTTTGGTAAATTTCAATTTTTTTTTAATGTCCCAAATGGTTTTAAACTTATTTTTTATGCCTAGAAAATGAATCTCTGGCTGCAAAAATACTTCACGGATAGCTTGGGGAGGATGAAGAGGAGGTTCACACCACAATTGTGAGGCACCAAGAAAGATTTGGTAAATTCTTTCCATATCTTTAATCGTTCATATTTTACTTAAAATTCAATTGGTGTGCATTTGTGAATGTTTTAGACCCATTCCCAAATCAGCTACCATCCTCCACCATCCGACTCTTAATAGGCCGACTATGCCTCTCTCCAAGCATCGAGGACGATGCTATACTTTAAGCTTGGGGAGGGGCATCCATCCATGCATAAATTCCGTTGCATGTAGGTTGCATTAATTTTGCATTGCATTCATTGCATAATTAAAAAAAAAACAATTGATCCAATCCCGGGCAACCGAATCATTTCAAAACAGTTGAGCTGGTAAATGAGTCATGTGCCTTGAAATTGGCTTGCTCTTTCTATTGAAAAATCTAAAAGCAAGTTAATCACACACGAACACACCTCCCGAAGCTACTTGTGCAAAACAGAAAGTGAGAAGATTGTCAACATTGGAGCATAACAGCAGGTATGAGTTAATTCTTTGGGACATATGACTGGTCTTATGAGTAGTAAGTGCTCAATTGAACTTAAAATGCCAAATTCAAAAATCCATAAAAAGAATGCAAAACTTCAATGTCCCGAGCCTTCCAGCGCTCTAAAAAGTCCTTTCGACTCATTCCCTTTTATATACCCTGCTTGGGGACATAGCTTTCAACTATACTTACGGGTTTTTGCATGTTAACATTTAGTCCCCCGAAAAATGTCTAGAAGTCCCTCACAGTAATAGACCGTGAGATGTCCCATAACAGAAAAGTCAAGGACGAAAATATAAAGAAATCGGCCAAATAAATAAATTAAGTATTATGTGTTAACTTAGTTATTTGTATTTATATAATAATAATAATAATGGTTCTTAAAAAAAAAAACTATTATTAAGTTAATCTGTGACCTTTGGGATTCGAACAAGTAAACTCTGAGGGGTGTTCTACACTTAATCACCTAAAGCTAAATTGTTTGGGATTGATTGGTTGAAAGTTCGCTACACGGGTTCCATAGAAAGTCATGAACTTAATAATAGCAAATAAAGCTAATCTGTGGCCTTTGAGGTTCAGGCAAGTAAACCCGAGGGATCTCTTCAAATCTAGCACACTAAGGTCATTTGATTTGGATGTGTTGGTTGGAAGCCCGTTACACGGATTTCAAAGAAAGCCATGAGCTTTATTTGTAAAAAAATGTAATTAGGAAGTTTGTATATAGTTGTGTTTATAGTTTAATTAGATATTGTGTTTAGGAAAAATACTTGGCTGTCAAAAGATTCCCTTGGACTTGGATTTGAATTTATGACATTGGACTGAATGTTAATTACTTCGACTGGTGTAAGTGGTTTGAAGTTTGTAACCAATCTGGATAAATACTAGGGAATTTATAGAAAATATTTTTCAGAAAAAGATTGTTGTTGACCAACAAATAGCTGGAATCGGGCATTGTTATATTTTATGAAACAAAGATGGTTGAGCATGTTTTGTCACATATAATTTCACGAGAGTAAGACCATAATTTGTTCCAAGAATTGACTTGATGATATTGAAAAGGAATAAGTGTTGTGATCTTTGATTCTGTTGAGTTGTACTAGGGAGTGGCCAAAGTCTTGTCTCTATTATCATATAATATTTTGAGATTAAAGCCAAGTTAACTCAAGGCATGACTGGTACATTCTCAACTATGGTACAAAACAGGGTAATTGGGTTGGATCTTTTCATGTTTGTTTTGATTTCATGCATTAAGTTTCAAAGAGTTTTAACTTTAATTTTCTTTTCTTCTATTCTATTTTATTTTCTCCAGTTTAAATCTTCTTGTTCTTTCTTGAGGACAAGAAAGGTCTAAGCTTGGGGAGATTTGTTAGGTGCATTTCATGTACCCATTTTGTAGCTTTATTTTATAAAAGTACATTGCATATAGGCTTAAACTCATGCATTTTGCACGTTTTCGGGATTTTTCATGAGGCAACTTCATTCAAATACTTTTGTGATATTTCAGGGACTTTTGGAGGAAGGATATTGTTGGAGGAGGTAAATAAAAGTTGCGGATAAAATTTCAGGACTTGCGGAGCACCGAGGAGCAAGATATCAAAGAAATGAAGATTTTGGCTTTACAGACGTTTACACGGCCGTGTAAATGGAAGCATTGTGTTTACGCGGTCCATGTAAACATAGATTTCTGCGTAGTATATTTTTGCGTTTACGCGGGCCGTGTAAATGACAGTGTTAATTTACACGGGCCGTGTAAACGTAAATGCGGGTTTTAAAGCAGTTTTTCACCATTCTTAAAAGGGGGAACCGATTTTTTCTTAAGGGGGTCGACTTTTGGAGTAGAGAAGGCGAATTTCTTGAGGATTTTGAAGTTGATTAACACTTGGGAACATTTGATTTCATTTTGTAAGAACTTTAATTTCATTTTCTAGATTTGTGATCTTGTTCTAGTCATGAGTGGCTAGAACCCTAGATTCTCCAACTTTATGTCTTGACTTCTAGTTGTGATTTCAATCATATGACTTGATGTTTGCTTTCAATTTTCTATCTAGTGAATTTGATTTTGTCTCAATCGAATGTTTGATTCTAATTGTGATTCTTATTGGCCATTTGAATTAGGGTTAGATCATTCAAGTTATCTAATTGCAAAATCCGTAATTGTTTTGTAAATTAGACTAGGTAACAAGCACTAATCTGATTTCTATTGAATGAAATTAGTGTAAATCTTTTCACACATTCTTACGCTCCCGAGCTTGTGAGGAGTATTGAGTGTTGTTGGGAACATTCACATAAAGCTTAAAGCAACCTTTCAATCCAATTCTAAGAGCTTGTTTAGATTAGGTTAGTAAGGTTAGGATTAATCAAAGAGCTTGTTTTAGTTAATTATTGTGGTGAATGGGAAGTGTTAGAGCTTGTTAACACTTTCAAGTACCAACTTAGATAGAATTAAACAAATATCTTGTCATCCATGGAATCACATTGCTAATTTGTCTTGCATAGAGTTGGAGTTCTCACAAATCCTTAATTTGTTTCATTTAATTGATCATTTACTTATTGCTTTATTCTTTTGTTTAAATCATTGCATACCAACCCCCATTTATGTGACCATTATTGTACCTTCCGCAAAAAGGTATAAACATTTGTTCTGTGTCTCTGTGGATCGACCCTACTTACCTTGCATTACATTTCTAGTACAAAGTAGTAGTGTTTAAGGAGTCATTAGTACCCTTTATTTGTTGGGTTTGACACGCCCTAACATGCAGGCATAACGACCGATGTATGACCCATCACTACAAGAAAACAGTCCTTTAATGACGTGCAAACAATGACACTCGCTGATAGACGACGCGCATTTGCAAGTGCCCTAAAAGATAATGTCAGTTTTGCAAATTTTGAAGGATAGAGGGCACGCATTTGTGCGCGCCCTAAAATTAGTGTCAGAAAAGAAAAAAAAAAGAAATGAGGAGGGCGCCTTTCATAAAATGTGCGTCGTGTAAATGTGTCACTTTATAATTTTTAAGTGAAACACGCGTTTTAGGCAGGAAATGAAATCGACGAAAATTACCCCCGCCTATTGAATCCTAAAAATTAATCCCCCCACCTCTTCTACTTAGCAAGAAAAAGCCCTAGGTTCCTTATCTTCAT